>NW_004797533.1:814620-815899 GCF_000002075.1 Aplysia californica
AATTTAATAGGTTTACGTTTATGGATGAATTTGACAGCGACAATGTTTCAAAATTAGGAAGGGAAGCAGTGATTATTTCATTATAAAGACGCTTCGCCCCTGTGTACAGGTGAATGTCTCAGACACAACGTACAAGTGCAGCCATTGCAACAGGGACTGTCGTTCTCGTGTGGGTCTGTTCAGCCGTAGCAAGCGCTGCTCTCGAGAAATCTCGTACGGCGCAGATCCAGAGTCCCTACTGCCGTGATCTGATAAAACGCATTTTTCTCAAAATCAAGGTTTCGAAATAATCGCGATTTAGTGTGTGGTTTGTTTTTCGCTAAATCTATATGTGGGATCTGCAGCAAATAATACGCAGTTTTGACAACGCAAAGCAGTGCATCTGCGTGCGGGGGGTGCGTCTACGAATAGTTCCTGGGTGCTCGCCGGAGACGTCTCCGAATATCTTCCGCCAACAAAATGAGAACAACGGCCTCTAGTGGGTGATATCGTTCAGACAAGAGTGCACACAGGTAAATTGTATCGACTTTTTCATTTTTTTTCTTTTTGTGACAGGGGCCCCCCGGGGGGGGGGGGTTGTTTAAACCATTAACAACTAATATACCGACAGATTTGACAGTCAGATGGACATAAGACGTTGCAAATGAAAAAGAGAACTTAGATAAGATTTAGGCCAGAGAGATTGTGGCGTAAAGCAGATTTCACATGCATGCTACTTGTAAATGCATGTAGCTCTGGGCCTGATTTTTAAAAATTATATATTTCCTACTAATCCCGTCGAGCAGAAATAAATAAATAGATGAATAAATAAATAAACAAAAATGAATGAATAAATGAATAAATAAATAGATAAATAGATGAATGGAGGAATGGATCAATGGATCAATAGATAAATGGATGGATAAAGGAAGCAAAGAATCAATTAATGAATAAACGAGTGAATGGGTGAATAAATGCCTAAATGAATGAAGAATGAATGAATGAATGAATGAATGAATAAATGAATGAATGAATGAATGAATGAATGAATGAATGAATGAATGAATGAATGAATGAATGAATATTAAAAAGAGAATAACGGCAAGAACATGTAGTGTCTATCTAAGGAGTTTTTTTCTGCCTATTTCAAATACACGTACTTTTTTTTTCTCCATTTTTTTTTTTAACATTACACTCCTCACCCCTTCCCACTCCTCCTTCACCCCCCTTCCCCCTCCCTGTCCACCTCCATCTCCATCTTCACCTCCTCCCCCTCCCCCTCCCCCTCCACCTCCACCTC
>NW_004797533.1:818439-821559 GCF_000002075.1 Aplysia californica
AAGAAGAAGAAGAAGAAGAAGAAGAAGAAGAAGAAGAAGAAGAAGAAGAAGAACAACAACAACAACAACAACAACAACAGCAACAACAGCAACAACAGCAGCAGCAGCAGTGTTGTAAACAACAGGACATTGCAACGCATGTGCTTAAAAACCTCTCACATGATTTACAAAAGGCGCAATTAAAACAAGACAGCTTCGATCTCGCCCTCAACTCAATCACCTCGATCGATAAGAGTTGGTAGTATTTAAGGTTGGCGCAACCTCCACCCCACTGCCTAATCAGCTGCAGACACGACCCACCGCGCAACCAGAACATTCCTGTGTTATTCACCATTTACATGAATTCGTTTTCGTTTTTGGAACAGACAAAAAACAACAACTACTATAAGATAAAATAAACACACAGAATAAATAAAAAGGATAAGGTAAAGTGCTTCATCCACTTCGGATAACGAGTTCTGTAAAAAAAAAAAAAAAAAAAAGCTGTTCGGGAGTCTCAAACGTGCACGCCGAAGTTTGCTTCGTGCTTTTAGATCGCAAATCATTCTAGATCAATACAGCGATGACACGCTGATTTGTATACTGCAAAATAAAAATAAAATAATAATAAAAGAGGGAGAGAGCCCGAGACAGACAGAGAGATAGAAAGGGAGAGAGAGAGAGAGAGAGAGAGAGAGAGAGAGAGACAGAGACACAGAGACAGAGAAAAGAACAAACAGAGAACCAGAAGGACACAGAACTATAAATGAAAGTTTCGACTTTGAATACGGACGAACTTTACCACAAAGAAAAGACAAAAAGGATATAAAATGGATCAGAGGTGAACGATTGGAGCTGATCTTTTCTAAACTTTTGGCCCCACAAATTACTTTTCACTCAAAGTGTGTCAGTGCGTGCGTGAGGCTGTGTCAGGACAGAGAGAATGGACAGGATAAAGCACATTTGGCTGTGTGTGACCAGCGTTTTGTTAGTGGGTAAGTTGTAAGTTTCTAAATAAAATAAATTCTAGATCTATCTATCTATCTATCTATTTATCTATTAATCTATCTGTCTGTCTGTCTGTCTGTCTGTCTGTCTGTCTGTCTGTCTGTCTGTCTGTCTAATTTTCATAATAATTTTTAAAATTCATTTAATGTTGTATGTTATTGCATTTATTACAATATAGCGTACTGGCCTTTTTGACACAGGTCTTTACATGATACAAAGGTTGAGCGTTCGAATCCAAGTTGGGAGACGAGTTTCCCTTCTGTCCCCTCTCGGCTGATCTGGACTCATCGAGCAAGGATTGAGCTTTCCTAGAGACCTATACTGAATTGTCTTAAAAAGACAGTAAAACTGCAACATGGAAATTGCAAAAGACATAATATCTAGCTTTGCTGTGTCTGTTGTGAAGTACATAATTGGTCGCTTTTAAGGACAAGGGGCTATCCCGACAAACGCTGTTTTGAGGAAATCGAAGGTAACGTTTTTGCCCATTGTTCAGTTTCTTTAAAAGAGAAGGAAAGTTTTCTCTATAACCAAACAAATATACACAGCAATGAAACCAAACTTCTTCTATAGGTAGGGCAATGCTCATTTTTTGTGTAGGTCAAGACTTCTGTTAAACCTCCGAAATCTGGGTTAGCCCGCTTGTCCTTAAAAGCAACCAAACTCTCGGGGATATAACAGATTGTTGGCTGCCCTAACGACAAGGGTAACATATTAAACTTTGACCCCTTCCCCACCCCCCTTATGCACAGTCAGTTTGACGATTCGCAAACATATTTTCTCCTTTTTCTTCTTTTCTTTTCAGCTCAACTTTTAGCTCATTTGTTGATCAAAGATTGAAACAAAAATTAAATTAAAATAGGATGTAAATAATCAATTTGAATCTAGAGTGGTGTTAAACCCATGTTATATAGTCAAAGTGACTAAAGTCGGCACCACGAGGCTCTTGTGGTCTAGGGGTACGGTGTTCGCCTCTCATTCATTAGATCCCGGGTTCGAAACCTGACAGTGTCGTAAAAACTTTCTTATAAATAAAAATAGATTTTCTCATTTCACCTTTACTGCTCTCTAGCTATGATCTGTCGTCTGATTTCTTCTCCACTTTCTGCCCCCTCCCTTTGGGCTCCTGATTCTTTCTGTTCCTTTCTACTGTTTCATTTTGGCGCCTTCTAACTGACTGTTGTCCTTCAGCAACACCCCAGATTTTAGGGAAGGTGAGATCTAACACCTAGCCTACTCGGATACTGGCGGAAAAATCTCAGAGGTCCAGTGAGCAAGTTGCGCGCGTTAAAGATCCCTTGGTTGTTCTAAAATCGATAAGAGCAAGCTTCGGCGGCCTCCCGGGAAAAATTCTAAATAATATGACATGTAATTCCTACCAAACTGAAAATGTTAAATGAGACCCTCGCTCTCATATGACATTATACATATGGGAGCCCCGTAAAACGTTTTAGGATTTTTTTTTTTTTTAAATGGGGAAAAAGGCGGCGCTCAGTGAAGGTACAGACTTCGACGGGCTTAGGCCGTTTGCACAATTATATTATTATGGTACTTTTCATTAGCACAATAAAGTTGGTACTGAAGTATACTGGTATGTGACTGTTAACTGCCCCTACACCTCCTCCCTTTCTCGGGCGTTTTGGAACAACAAAAAAAAGGCATTCGCTTTTTTTTAAGGATGGGGTGGGAGTGGCGTTAATTCAAGCTCTCTAACAGTAGACTAATGAATTATTGTCGATCATTATTTGCACACGGCCATCAACATGTACATTAAATGTGCGATATTTTCCAAAGTGAACTATATTTGTCGTCGTTCCTCTTTCTTCCCTCTCATTTAATATTGACAGACAATACATTATACGTCGGTAGGCAACCTGTTATTTTGTAATTAGCTGTGGCTTTTCATATAGCAAGACACAAAAACCTGGCTAAGAATCAAAAGAACTCAGGCAGACAGAATCGCGAGAGACATTGTGAGTTGTTCCAGAAAAATCCGAGAAACTACGTTCAATAAATGCTAGAAAAGCTTTAAAGAAGAAACAAAAACGAAGGTAGGGAATTTCAAAGGGGAGTTTGGAAGTGGCGTTGTGTGTGTGTGTGTGTGTGTGTGTGTGTGTGTGTGTGTGTGTGTGT
>NW_004797533.1:821748-831526 GCF_000002075.1 Aplysia californica
GGGGGGTGAGGGGATAAAACCTTTTAAGAATGCGTTGCACTAGGAAAATGTGACCACTGTCCTTTTGAGCGCACTGTAGAAAAAGGGGAAAATCGTATTGTGTTTCGATTTTACCTTCTCTTCCACTAATTGATCTATAATGCGATTCAACTGGTTCAACTGACTCGCGGACTTTTTCAGATAAAAGAATAAAAGAATAATGGCAATTCTCTTAGCTTCTCTGTCCGCGCTTTCAGTGAAACTTTAGCGAAAACAAGAGCACCGCTGTATTTGGACGCTCGTGCGGAGCCTAAAGAGTTTGAGTAGATTGCGCAGTTTTTGTGAAAAGACTGGCGGTAGATTATCTTGTTCTTTGGGCTTTTGGTATTTTTTTTTGTGGTCATCAGCACGGCATGGCCTCCTCTTGGGATACACATCGAACTGAATAACTTCGGCCTTCACAGCGTTAGATTATCACCAGAAACGAATCCCCATTAAACGCATTTTGATCTTTCATTATATTGCAAGGACGCCTCGAGCAGGCAAGCCAACTAATTTGCATATTGACAAAGTCACATTTTCTACGGGGCCTTTTAAAAGCAAGGATAATACAAGTTGAATTTTAATGATATAACGTGCACTACTGCCCTTCCAATCTGATAGAGATCATGATTTATGTTCTAAAAGGCAGCCCGAAATAATGTATTACCGCCCTACCTTCTTTTTAATCAGTGCGTTTCGAGGATATTGTAACTTTCTAAACATGTAGAGCAGGTCATTTATTCATTTATCTATTTTTATTTCTCTATGTTTTTCTCTCTTTCTTTGTTTAGGGTGGGCATGGGATGTGTGTGTGTGTGTGTGTGTGTGTGTGTGTGTGTGTGTGTGTGTGTGTGCGTGTTGGGGGATGGGGGGTGTGCTTCATTTTCCTCTTGACCATTCGTGGGTCTATTCAGGAGGTGTCATCAAAACTAAAGGGTTAACCTACTTTGAGGATGATCTCTGGAAAGCTTTTATTTCTCTTTGACAGCGATTGGAATCATTTTTCAAACATATTCTCCTCGCCCCTTACCACACAGACACACAGACACATACACACACATGCTTCACGAATATTCTTTAAGTTACGTATATTTTAAAAGCTTCTTTCTTTTTTTATTATCTTTAGAAATATTATTTTAAATTTATTTCTCTTTCTTTTTCTTGTGTTTTTTTTTCAGTCTTTATTTTTTTTTTTTTTTTTTTTATCTTATTATTTTTTGGGGGGCGGGAGATTACAGATAACAAAGCAAACCTTGGGCGAAGCTGGAGATGGAAAATAACCAAATAGGGACGTAACTCGATACCATTGTGTGTTTTTCTCCCCTCCGTTTTCAGGATATGTCTGCAGGCACCTGAGGCGAATTTTGAACGCCTTATCATGAAAAACAACAACAATGTATTAATAGTTAAAAAACAAGGAAAACAAATTAGGATTGAAAAAGAGGCGCACGCATTATGTAACTTTCTGTACGGCAAGAGAGTAACATTTCGATACCTCATAATCATAAAGTTCTATCTGCACACAAAGATAGTAAATAACAAGATGGGCCACTCAGCCAAAAAAGTGTCCGCAGGAAGTGCGCTCTTTGCTTCAGATGGCGCTGCAATCGGTTTTGAAGCTCTCTTTAGTTTTTCCAGAAGAAGAATAGGAATAGCACCTCATTGCGTGCGCAGACCGACTGCTGTTCATCAGCAGTTCGGGTTCGTTCAGTGCGGAGTTTTAGTTTTTTAAAAATATTAATGACCTCTCGCCTTTCATTCTAAAGTCAAATTAAACGAAGAAAACAATCACCCTTTCCTCCGGAAGAGGTTTTTTGTCAGTGTAACCATTAAAAAAAAGCGTTCTTCCGAAATTCATTAAAAAACTTGCTAGTTTCACTTTGATTTTTTAAACTCAAGTAGGATGACTCTGTTCGCAAAAGGTGCGCTTTTGCGAAAGGGCGCCACCGAATTTATAGGACACTTTTTTAATTGACCCAAAGAGAGAAGTGGCCCCTCTTGTTATGTAGACTCTTTGCTGCACAGTAGGGCCTACATACTTTTGAGAAATTAAGTGTCGAAAAAAAAAATTGAGTTTCACATGAATGTGTCAAGCTTTTTCGAACGCAATTCTTTGAATATCTTGATAACGACTCCGAATAGACCTACGATTTTGATAGAACAGATAGAACATTTGGTTTCTGACCTCATGGTCCTAGTAACTCAAAATGGCCTAAAAAGTCAGATAGAACTTTATAGTTTTGAGGTAGCGATTTAGCACAAATTTATACCCGTGATAACCCATTATTCCGCCCGGATAAACAACACAGATGTGTGTTACAAAGAGCTAAAAAATATTAACTCTTTAAAGATGAATTAACTCTTTAAGAACGATTTTAAAGTATTGCAACAAAACAAAAGATCCATGCCATTTAATAACAATAATAATAATAATAATAATAATAATAATAATAATAATAATAATAATAATAATAATAATAATAATAATAATAATAATAATAATAATAATAATAATAATAATAATAATAATAATAATAATAATAATAATAATAATAATAATAATAATAATAATAATAATAATAATAATAATAATAATAATAATAATAATAATAATAATAATAATAATAATAACAATAATAATAATAATATTAATAATGATAATAATAATAGCGCATGTTCCCACACGAAAGCAGGCTCTGTGCGCTTTACACTTAAATCAATCATTTATTGAATGAACTAAATGTTGGACGCTTTTATCAATTAATTGTGAATGCATTGGAAGGAAGATAATCTATACACTTTCTCTTTTAAAAAAACCCCACACACACGAGAAGCGGAAGAACAAGAAATAACATGGATTCGCAGGAGGAAAAAAAAAGTTAGTGGCATGGAAACTCAAAGAGCAAAAATGACAATAAAAGTCTAAAACTGTTTCAAGTACATGCCATATTATTAGACATTTCTGATTGTAATGCATTTTTTCAAGAGCAAATCAATAATGAATATTGTCCATTGTATTTAGAAAGAAGAACTTGACACACAATAGATTAAGCTGTCAAGCAAATTTTAAAACATACTTCTTAATAGGAATAAAAAGTGCATCCAAATAAACTAAATAAAGCATTAAACGAACTAAATATAAACAACGTATTACTTCCACCCCCTTGGCAGTGCTACTGACTGAAGTATCTTTAGGCCATTCCCAAAGGGGGGATATCAGCATGTTCTTAAAAGCACAGTAGAATTGTAAATAGGCAGATTTATCAATGTCATGCTCATACTGTGCCGGAACAACATAGGTGGAACTACTGCTTTTTCTTTCCTCATCCTTACTACCGTCATTTTTTTTCTACTTCTTTTGTATGTTTGTCACTCTCTTGTAAACCGCCCGCGCCTTCCAGGGTGCCTTGATGGTCAAAGCAGACAATATGCTGTTGAGGCTATAGAGGTGAGCAGAATAAGCCTGATTCACCGTTTGGACTTCTCTGTTGACATCCACCCCTTGGCGCTCATATGATCTCATGCAATTGCGAGCGCCGTAAAACCTTACTGAAACTAATGCATATTATTATTCCATTGAAGCGCTAGAATTTTCAGAAAAGCCGAGCTAACTCCATATCTTCCTACACACGGTAAGAGCTGAATCCAACTGTCCTTTGATGTGGTAATAATGTTTTCCCAGACCTCTCCATCAATTTTTGAGACGTGATTTTAATTCATTGACAACACTTATTAACCCTATCCGTACGCTCTAGGGTCATTTTTTACTCCCGGGGTAGTATTTTTCACATTTCAGAATACTTCTAGTTCGAAGATCTCTTTGAAACTTTCAGTATTATAATATCTCACAAAAATCATTTTGACAGACTGCTATGCAAAGCGTACGGATCGGATTAACGAGTAAATTTCCTCTTTGGAAAGTGGTGGCACAGAGTTCCCCACGTCATACGGATACGATAGTAAAACATGACGTACGAATACTTTGAAATGGTATTGCTTAAGTCATCATGAAGCAACTAAAAGTGAAAGTTCAGTTCAAAAGAGACGGGTGGGAGGAAATGGGGGGGGGTTGTGGAGGGAATTAGTGTCTGATGATAACACACCATATTCCCTTTTCCATGAACAAGTTTGCAAATAAATAATTTTCCACATTTTTGTATTTTTAAGACTTGCATGTTATCTCGACTAACGAGTGGAAGTTACGGCTTTTCAGCTCGGGACAGCCACGCTGTGAGCTACAGGACAGCAACACTGGGGAACAAACAGATAATGATCTCAACAACAGCAGCATCTGAGAGGTAAGTTGTTCAGTAATGATAATAATGATAATGATGATAATGATGATGATGATAATAATAATAATAATAAAAATAATAATAGGAATAATAATAGGAATAATAATAATAATAATAATAATAATAATAATAATAATAATAATAATAATAATGATAAAACAGAAATGTAATAATAATAATAATAATAATAATTATAATGATGATAAAAATGATGATGATGATGATGATGGTGATGATGATGATGATGATGATGATGATGATGATGATAAAAAAGATGATGATGATGATGATGATGATGATGATGATGATGATGATGATGATGATGATGATGATGATGATGATGATAATAATAATAATAATAATAATAATAATAATAATAATAATAATAATAATAATAATAATAGTAAGAATATTAAGAATAGTAATGATAATAATAAAAATAATAGTAATGATAATAATAGAAATAATAGTTATGATGATAATATACATATACCGAGTGTCAAAGGGAAAAGAAAGCCCATTTAAAGGGAAATAACTCGGCTGTCTTTGAGTCAATTTCAACAAAACTTTAAATTTAAAAAAAAATAATCAGAGCGATGTCACATTTTGCCAATAAAGAAAATCAACCAACGCGTTAAAAGATATCAAACAAAATTGAGTGAAACACAAAACTTTGCAACTTCCTAAAACCCAACCATCTCTCTTGCCCTTTTTAACTCCCAGTGCAGCACAGGCCATCAACAACATTACTCCAGCGAAGCCTGTCCTGAGCATCATTTTCTATCTGTCCCCGCTTTTTCAATTTCCGCTTGTACCGCTCGCCTCCATGTCATCTTTGGTCTTCCCGTCTTACGCTTTCCTTGTGGGTTCCACGTTAAAGCCTGCCTGATGATGCTTGTCGGGGGTCTCCTAAGGGTGTGTCCAATCCATTTCAATTTCTTCACCTGAATATCTTCCTTTACTGGCAGGGGCGAAGGCTGACTTGTTTGACAGGGTAATCAAAGTGAAATGGGACCAGATAGGGCCTGTAGATATGAAAACAAATCCGGAATTCATATTGTATGTTCAACCGCCAAAATAATCGGGAAAGTATCTTATTAAATATCAGTTCCCACTAAAATTAAACTTAACTTTAGATGTGAATACATAAACATAAAGCAAAGAAGCAGAGATGTCAGTACTAGATCTATATGTTATAGATCTACCAGTGAGTCTAACTCTTTGGTAGAACATGACAATTATTATTTTTTAAAATTTCACATTTGGCTGTTTTTGTTAGCCTTTCGCGGCCAGGAGCTGGTGTCATAATCGAGGTCACGATCTGATTATAGGACGATAAAAAGTCGAGGAAAAAAAAAAGCACAAGCAGCAGTCAAGAGATTATTAAGAGTTAGTTCCCCTCACATTTGTGAGGTAGACTCGACCAGTGTTAGTTAGCTTACTTAATCACGGCTGGTGATTGATTTTAACTGTGGCCCCAAAGGGGTGAACAGGGTATATGTGGCAGTGAAACAGCTTTGACTGCCATGCACATGTTCCCTTCAACTCTATTCCAGCCTCACTTTATTTGTTGATTACGAACGTCTTTTGACATTTAATTTATGAGGTTTGCGTTTAAGGATGAATTTGACAGCGACAATGTTTCAAAATTAGAAAGGGAAGCAGTGATTATTTGATTATATAGACGCTTCGCCCCTGTTTACTGGCCTTTGGCTTGTTCTCTCCCACAGTTGAGGATTAGTGACTCGATCGTACCACTAAAACCAACCATATTATTATTTAATTTTCTTTTAAATACACATAGGCTCTCTTCATTGAAGAACACATTTATACAAAATTCATATTGTTTAACAGATTCTGGAGAGGTGGTCTCCATTCTTGTATGTTTCAGGTCATGTTGACCTTTCTCCTCATACAAGCTCCAATACACCACTAGAAATTGTAACTCTTAAAGGACGCGTCAGACATATTTGCCAGACCAAAAACAGATCAAAGTCAATGTTGTGACACATTTCAAGCCCACATACACAAACCAGAAACACAACATTGGCCATTTCATATTGATAAAACTGTTGTTGTCTGCCTTTCTAAGTTTCAGAAACAGAAAACAAAATTGGAAAATTTGTATAAATATAGCAAAGTTAAACTTTTTCAAGCATTCTTATGGGCAGGATTCGCGTCTACAATGAGTTACATAACTCTGTGGCATGCTTCTGACTCGATTGTCTGGACATTCTGTGGAACACTGACTTTCAACTGTTCGATTGATTGTGGATTGTTTCCGTAGAACCTGTCAAAAGAAAAATGATTCCAAAGGAAATAATTGAACGGGTCCTCAAGTCGGAGGGATATGGTGACCGTTCATTTGTGAGGCATAGTAGTGAAACCAGGCGCTCGTCAAAATAATGAAATAAAAGACACCGACATTTTTTGGGGGCCGATGGGCATTTTTTTTCTTCTAATGTTCCTTTTTGGGGGACTCAATACCTTTAACGTCCATTGAAAAACACATTGTTGAGTTGATTTTACTGAAAAACATTGATTAAAGGCCCAAAACATGTGAATTTTCCTTTTCCAAGGACTCTCAGGCTATGGAAGTTACCAAACTTTAGCGGCCATTTTCTCGCTAATTTTACTTCTGAAAAAGGCGACCCTGACCTCCTCCAATAGCAAATATTTAGACTTCTATTCAACACAGATGGATTTTTTTTTTACCCAAAGGAGGGCAAATGAACAGGCTTTACGATGATACCAATAAATGAAACGATGACCAGCTGGCAAAAGTAAAAGATATAAGTAAATTTTTAAAATAAAGCTCGAATTTCGACCTGTTTGACCTAGCGCACAACATACTAGTTTCGTTGTGGGGGGTCTCAGCAATAATATTACGGGGTGCCCATTGGGGATCGGGTCGGGTCGAGGCGGTTTGTTAGCCAGATTGAGGGCGCAAAGGGGCTATCGTAGCAGAAACGGATCGTGCCCGACTCGTCGTCTCAAAAACAAACGCGTTTGTCTTTGAGGCGACGATCCGGGGACCCGACCCGACCCGACCCGATCCGACCCGACCCGACCCGACCCGACCCGACCCGATCCCATCCACAAATGGCACCCGATATAAAATTGCAGCATTACCTTGCAGGAAAGGGAAACAGCTTTCTGGCTCTGTTCATCGTGTTGCACGAAAACATGAAATGGAGGGGGTGGGTGGGGGGCGGGGGGCTATGGTTTACTTTTTACAATTAAAAAACCCTTACCCAGACACGCAATGCTTTCATTTCCAAAGAGAGTTGTTTCAGTGCAAGGAACTTCAAAGAGGAAAGTCCGTTTCCGTGTGTGAGTCGAGAACAAGAGAGCTCTTTACACAACCCAGGAATCAATGTTTTCTTACTATGAATAAGTAATAATCCCAAAGGTTTAAGTTCGATTCGGAGAAACACGTCTTTTTATGGATTTGCAGAAGTTGGCTTGGAAGCCCGTCTAATTTGTTTTACCCACACCCTCTGAGAGTAGCCAGCAGATTGCTTTTGTGTATTGAAATGGTTACTTATGTTACCCGAAAATTAATAACCTCTACTGATTTGTTGACCTTGATAAAAACCGTTAATGCTTATAAACAACACACTTCGCAAACTAAGATTCATGAGAATTTGTCCATTTAAGAACTGTGTCATAGCAATGATAATTGACTTATAGATTACAAAACCCGAATGGCATCATGCAGAAGTGTTAACGCTCAGATGCTACTGGATCGCTAACAGATTACAAAACCTAAATCTTACACCTAGAATAAAGTTTTATTTCCAAGGTTTGATTGTGTCAGAAGACATTTTCTTTGGGGGCCTTTCTGGTAATTGAAAAACAAGCATAAAAATGTACTTGACTTTACAATACAATTTTATTTCAACAATTTTGCTATAAATTAAGAGAAAGAGAAAGAAGAAAGCACAACGAAAAACGAAACAAAAAGGTAAACCAAATAACAATCAAAAACAAACTAAAAACAAAGCAAAAATGTACCCAAAAACCCCCAACCCCCCCCCCCAAAAGCAACAACAACCCCAAACAAACAAAACAAACAACCCCGAACAAAATAAACCATCGGGACTCCTAGTACTGTTCAATGTGGACCAAGAAGCTTCACCTTGAATGACAAAAGCGTTTGTTTTCTAGGCCTAGGAATAGCAGGGCCTTTGACATGGCACTCGCTTGACCGAAGAAGAATGCAGTAATACCAGTTCATCTGCGTTGTTCACAGAAGCCAGTTGCTCTGCCTGGACCTGCGCGCGCTGTTCTGCACAAGACAGCCGAATACCCGATGTACATTGCACATTCGACACATTTGTTATATAGTCGGGGACAGCAATATTTTCCTTGTTATAATTCAATTGAATCCTGCAAGATCAAACATCCCTGCCTCAAAACCGATCGCCCGACTTGCGGCCTTAAAAACAAACATGTTTGTTCTTAAACTTAAAGTTCATCGTTGGCATTTTTTTTTCGGTTTGTGCCTCGATGGTAGCTTTCCTCCCTCTCTGGGAGAAAATCTGGCCAGTCCCGACGACCAAATCGAACCGAACCGAGTCGATTTTGCCAATGGGCACCAGGTATTATGAGTGGACGGGTCGTATCTCTCCGGTGAAAGCAGCCAATGATAGTGCAATTTATAGTCGGCGAATCACATGACATTGAGAGGTCAAATCAAATCTTTCTTTTTTTTTTCGAGCGGAATGCGATAATAGACGGTGCTGATATGGAGAGGCTGATAGAAAGCAATCGAATGTCTGAGAAATTCAAGAACTTCTCAACGCAGCAACCGTGATATGCGGCAATCGACGTATGAAGCCATTTTTGATAGAAATGACTGCGTTGTGAACGATAAGTTGTGTTTGTTTTTGTCTTTTTTCTTTTTGGTCAACAATTTTACACTGGGTCGGATATAATCTTCCCTCAAAGTTTTTCGCTCCTTAGAGGTTCAACTTTCCTCTGCTCTGAATTTGATGGCGCAAGGCACGGATCTATAATTGATAGTGTGTACTGTAGCCGCCATTCATCTACCAGACCTGACCCTATCCGATACTGTCAATGGGCACCTGGAATTGGCACCTGGTATAAGAATCCAGCTGGGAAATCTTCGGTTCCGATGGACCATCCTGTGGTGAATCCTGGGCCACAATATTTCCTGGAACGAACAGAATGATAAAGCCATGAAAGAGGTTACGGCTATTCTGGGCCCTGAGTGTCGGTTGTGCTACGAGAAAAAAGAGTCACTCAAAAACACCTACAGCTTGAGGGAACACTGGAGAATTTTATACAGCATAGGCATTCTCTGTACACGCACACACACACACACACACGTACATACACACACACGTACATACACACACACACACACACACACACACGTACATACACACACACGTACACACACACACACACACACACACACACACACAAACACTCTC
>NW_004797533.1:833381-841347 GCF_000002075.1 Aplysia californica
TAGATAGATAGATAGATAGATAGATAGATAGATAGATAGATAGATAGATAGATAGCACTTGTACAGCGCAAATTTAAATTCAACAGCAAGATCTATGAGCTTTACAATCTATACTATTACCCAGGCAGACCTGAAACAAAGAGTCTACATAACAAGAGTGTTCACTCCTCTCTTTGAGCCAATTAAAAAAGTGTCCTCAAAATTGGGTGGCGCCCTCTTCGCAAAGGCATACCCTTTGCGAACAGAGTTACCCTACTTGTGCGGAAAAAATCAAAGTACGACGAACACGTTTTTTTAATAAATAAGAATTCAAATTTCGGAAGAACGTTTTTTTTAAAATGGTTACGCTGACAAAAATCCTCTTGCAGAGGAGGAGGCGATTGTTTTTTTCGTTTAATTTGACTTTAGAATGAGAGGCGAGAGGTCATAAAAAATATATAAAAAACCCACCTAAAACTCCGTACTGAACGAATCAGACCAGCTGATGAACAGCAGTCGATCTGCGCACGCAAGTGGGTGCTATTCCTATTCCTCTTCTTGAGAAACGAAAGAGAGCTACAAAACAAAGCGCGGAACCTTTTTTTGGCTGGGTGGACCATCTTGTTATGTACTATCTTTGCCTGAGAGCTTTCTGAAACAATCTCAACTTCCTAGGAAGCATATACAAATTTTGCACTAAGCAAGTGTAAACCTAAAGAATAAATCTTTTGATAAAATACGGTTTAGGCTGATATTTTGGTATAATCACTTTTTACTTTTAATTTTTTCGTCGTTGAACGTCCAGGGGAGATGCAGTTTTTTACGGTAGGCACACTGCTCTGTAGCGCTTTCAATTGGGATATTGTAATATTTAGGTATGACCAGGCGTCGGTAGCCTAGTGGTTAGGCTACCGGACTCATAATCGTGAGATTGCGAGTTCGAGGGTTCGAGCCTCAGCTCGGTCCGACGTTGTGTCCTTCGGAAAGACACTTTACACAAACTTCCCACTTTGCTCGGTCCTATCGGAGACGGACGTTAAAGTAGGAGGTTCCGCCCCTTAATTAACCTAATAGTGTTGATAGGGGCGTTAAACCTATACCATTTTAAATACCAGGCTATTTTCTTCATCCAATTCTTTCTAGGTTGTAAGAAATTTAGTACAAGTAAAGATAAGGCAGAGGGGACGAGGGGAGGCATTATGCTGCTGTCTGCTACATTGATACTCTCTGCATGTATTGTACAATGATGAAAAAGTCTTTATGCCACCCCCCCCCCCCCAACCCCAAATAATGTCGATGAGCTTCTCGTTAACTGAAAAAAAAACCTGAAGAAAGATGTTACGCCCCTGCCATTAACAATTGAATATTCTCTAAATTTGTTACGTGTCTTTCCACATATTTTTCATGTTCCTTTTATAAAGAGAGTTATTCTTCACACAAAGGACACAGACTGAAAATGAACAATTGCTACAGAAAGCAAGACAAAAAAGGCTCCGAATGGAAGAGGAAACATATTATTAGCCTATATTTAGTCCAAACACGTGCACACACAAAGAGATAGATAGATAGATAGATAGATAGATAGATAGATAGATAGATAGATAGATAGATAGACAAATAGATAGATAGATAGATAGATAGATAGATAGATAGATAGATAGATAGATAGATAGATAGATAGAGACAGAGAGACAAAGAGACAAAGAGACAGAGAGACAGAGAGGGAGCAGGGGTAGATGAAAGAGAAAAAGGGAGGGAGGGAGAGAGAGAGAGAGAGAGAGAGAGAGAGAGAGAGAGAGAGAGAGAGAGAGAGAGAGAGAGAGAGAGAGAGAGAGAGAGATAGAGAGAGAGAGAGAGAGAGAGGGGGAGAGAGAAAGAGAGAGAGAGAAAGAAAAATATAAAGAGAGAGAGAGTGTCTGTGTGTGTATGTGTGTGTTTGTGTTTGAATGTGTCAATGTTTTGCAAGGATTACGACCCCCCAAGCTTCATATTTGCTTTTAGAACACTAGAGCGGCACAATAAATTCTATTTTACACAAAACGGCTTTGTACTTTAATGAAGAAAAGAGGGAACAATACAACATTACGTCAAATGTAATAGTAAAAGAATTAAGACAATACATGGCGCAATTCCATAGGCGGACAGAAATAATGATATTACCGCAAACATCAGCAGAATAAACTCTGCAAATAGGGCCACATGTATACATCTTTTAGATGGGAAAGTAAGTCGCTGTATCGATGTCTTTGAAATCGAAGAGAAGTGGCGCCCTTTTATTTCGTATTTGAGAAAAAATAGGCTTAGGTGTACATGGTTCGTTAACCCTGGATACACACACACACACACACACACACACACACACACACACACACACACACACACACACACACACACACACACACACATATATATATATATATATATATATATATATATATATATATATATATATATTATGTATATAAATAGAATCTATATATAATATATTTATATGTACTACTTATCGAACCTATCCACAACGATCATCCTTTGACAAGGGAAAAGTGGTTGTCTTAGAAAAGTTGTTGTCTGAACAGTACCATTTTGTTGATATCATAGAAAAAAGAGAAAGGACAAAGTTTTTTTAAAAAAATGGATCGCTTGTACTGGCAGTCATTATTGACCAAAGATTGCGAGGGTAGGTTCAATAATATTATGTCAATATGTTTTTTCAAATTACTGTTTCAATGATACTTACAAAAGTCAAATCTGCTCTTACGACCCCCAGACCAAGACAAGTACGCGTACAAAACGCCTTCATACCTCTCCCCTCCCCCCTCCCCGCCCCTCACCATTTTTGCACGTCTAATTTTTGTAATGGCACTGCCCAAAACGCCACCCTGTCTAAGACAACATCTCTTCTTCTTAAAAATTGTATTGTCTTAGACAAGTTCGAATTCTATTTATATCCTAGAGTTGTTTGCGCACTACCCTGTCGATGGTACTCTTTATATAATAATCACCTTGCAGTTATTTTACATGTAAAATAATAATAATAATAATAATAATAATAATAAATGAATTTATAACGCGCCAGAATCCACATGTAGCTTAAATTTGCACTCTTTTCGAAACGTTTTCACTCTTCCTGTCCTTATTTTACGTAGAATTAGCAACCTCCTTGACACCGCAAAACTTATTTTTTCCGCAGGTATTTAGTAATGTTTAGAACGAGTTTTTACGACGCTCGCAACTGCATATCTGCAGGTATGTGCGTTTCTAAATTATTTTTCTCAGTGAGTTCTTTTTTTCATCTTTGAAAAAGACACACATTTTTTAAAAAGCGGCATAAGGAAGGATACAACTTAAAACAGTAATTGTGTGAACACGTGCAATGTTCGTGTGCGTGTGCGTGTGTGTATATGTGTGTGTGTGTGTGTGTGTGTGTGTGTGTGTGTGTGTGTGTGTGTGTGTATGTGTGAGCGTACGTGTTTTTGTGTGTGCGAGTGCGTATGTGCGTATATGCCACGCGAGTGTGCGTACGTGTCTGTGCATCAGCTGCTCCCATTTACTGAGTCTAAGCCTCAGCGAGCCACCAAAAGAAGCATGGGTTTGTCCCACCTGAGGGGCCAAGTCGCGTCGCAGCATGGACAGAGCAGGTGATACTGCTAATCCAGGCCATTCTACTGCAGGCCGGTAAATGACCAAGGATGACTTAAGCTTGCACAAGCGATACCAACTCGTCGGGATACCACTCACAGAAACCTAAAACTGACCCGTTTGAAATCCCACACGTGTGAAAAGAACTTGAAATAGAGTTGTTCATATGTTGAGCAAGATACAATAGGTCGCGAAGCCGATTATCCTTTAGGGGAGAGAGCAAGGATGTGGTCACTTTCACTAGATAGCCTTCTTCTGGGACACGGATTACCAAAGTGTAATCTATCATTCTTCTGACAAAAGCAACGATTTAAAAAGGAACCCAAATGGAGCTGCAGTTGAGGAAAGGAATACCCCCTTGACCAATAATTGTTGGGATTTAAGGCAGAGAAAGTTTGTGAAACTAAACAAATAAATTCTTCCTAGAATTATGGTGTCATTTTCATCAATTTTCTTATCTCGTCTTTTGAGACTGACATCTCAGTCGTGACGTCTTTGTTCCTGGAGGGAGTTGTAAAAATCAAATAATGTTATATGTTGTCTCATGAACCCCAAAGCTTATGGCATGCCCCGCAACTAAGCTCAGTGAAAGTCTCAAAATTTAGTCGTATTAAGTATGATAAAAGATGACGTCAAGGTGTACAAGGATGGAGGAAAAAACCCTGAGTGGTATTGTCGATGTCAGTGTCAACTGTTTTATTCAGATTGTGAAATAGTTAAAATGCTCTAATGAATATGGATAAAAGCGCAATTGTCCTAAGGGATCACACTTATAAGCTATAGAGAAAACGGAGCTGAATAGAAATCAATTACTACCTAAAGACGCAAATGGTATCACATTTAACGGAACGTTTAAAGCACGCAATGGATTCCGCAGGTTTAAACTCTGTCAATCACAGGGAATAAAAAAATATTTATCAACTACTTATTGGAAAGTAAGAAAGGGCTTTCGTTTTACTTTTCATTTTTTCTTGACCTTTGGTTCGTTGTCTTCTTTTGCTTGAAAATGAATCAATTGTGTCAATCAAAATTAATTTCTATTAGCACTATTTAACGCTCTGGAAATACTCGTAGTTTCCAAAGCGCGAACTTGAATTTTTTTAAAGAGTACTACTTATTTTGGTGAAAGTAGTCTATATGTTATATGTATATTACCTGCATCCTTACCTCCTCCCTTTACAAGAATATAGTTTAGTACCTCTCCCCCCCCCCCGCCGTGGGGGTGGGATATGCCCCTTGTATTAACTGGCACAGAGCACGGAAAAGTACTACGCAAGTAGGCATAACACAATAATATTATAGTTCGAACAAAAACCATTTTTCCAGTGGCGCAAAAAATTATCTTGTAACTAAGGAGGGAGAGATTTATAACAGCACCCCCAAAAACATCACGTAAAGAGAGTGGTGGCCTCTTGATATGTGTATTGGGTCAAGTGGGGAACATTCTCTTAATTTTACCTTTGATTGCACACACACATACACACACACACACACACACACACTCTCACACACACACACACATACACACTTGCAAACACACACACACACTCACACACACACTTGCAAACACACACACACACGCCCACACGTACACACACACTTGCACACACACGCACGCGCACACACACACACACACACACACACACACTCACTCACACACACTTGCAAACACACACACACACACACGCCCACACATACACACACACACACTTATACACTCACACATTTCAAAACTGTTAGGACTTGTGTGATCCAAATTGCACTCTCAACCTTCCTATGTACCTTGGACCAATATGTCCTGATATTGATTTTTTGCTCTTTCTTAGATACTGGCTATGTATAGACCGGAAGACATGAGAATTATAAAAGGGGATTTTGCCTCTATTCTTTACCAAAAACAATGGCTTGTCTAACATTGGATCATTGAGCAGCTTCTCTGCAGGAACATGATTATTTTTAAGGCAATCGATATCAATTCTTCATATTTACTCTATGCCTTCCACAAGCTTGTTGAGGCTTTTTAAAAAAAATTCTTTTAATTGTTTCTCTTAAAAGCACCATTTTGTCCAATGGGTTTATTTGCAAGTGGGGAGGCAAACTTTTGTTGGATTCTTTGCGTCGGTGGCCTAGTGGTTAGGCTCGGACTCGTAATCTTGAGGTTGCGGGTTCGGGAGTTCGAGCCGCGGGCCCGATGTTGTGTCCTTGGGAAATGCACTTTACACAAATTTTCCTCATTTCACCTAGGTGGGAATGGGTACCCGGCCATAGCTAGACAGCGAAAGATCTTGCCAGTATGTTAGTGTTTTAGCGCCTATAAATGGCTGCTTGCACTATATGCTTCCCAGGAAGTTGAGGTTGTTTCAGAATGTTCTCAGGTTTGCGTGGGTAATAGTATAGATTGTGAAGTGCATAGAGCTTGCTGTTGAGCGGGGATTTGCGCAATACAAAAAATATCTATTATCATTATTATTATTATTATTATTATTATTATTATTATTATTATTATTATTATTATTATTATTATTATTATTATATTATTATTATTATTATTATTATTATTATTATTATTATATTTTTATTCAAATTAAAATGATAACTCGCCACTCATTTCATTGTTATTTTGGTCTGCCTCTGCTTCTTTTGCTTTCATTTTTTCCTATCTAATAAAAGCACGTCCGCCAATGTGGGACGTTGACCAATGCCTGTGTAGAGGAGAACTTTTCCTTTTTTCTTTTCATAAAATAAATAATTTTTGATTTTCATTTTTGTTTCAGGAGGCTACACATATTCGTGGGACGGGGGAGAAAAGTTAAGCAATGCCGTCTGGTTCCACTCAGACTCTGTCTGGCGCGAACCCAACAGATCCGGCTGTCCATCAACATATGTCTGTTGTTTCAAGATGACCAAGAACTGGAAGATGACTACGAACAAGGTGACGTCAGTATTTTACGCGGATCGCCATCTGTTGATGGACACCTCTTGCTCGGACGATTCCTTGTTTATTTGTACCTCTGGTAATTTTGTGTGTGTGTGTGTGTGTGTTTGTTTGTTAATCCTGTGCAGTCTGTGAACTTTGTATTGTTTTGAAGTTCTGGGTTGGTTTCGAAGCCTGTTCGCACCTGTAGATATTGCGGAGAGTCTCCACGCGTTTAAACACAGTCGGTTGTTGGCGTCGCAAAAACTAAACCCACAAAAACTGAAGCAAAATATAAAGCCCACAGACTAAACACACACACACACACACACACACACACACACACACACACACACACACACACACACACACACACACACATACATATTACGTACTGGCACACTTACACAAACAAACAAACAAACACACACACATACATATTACGTACTGGCACAATTACACAAACAAACAAACAAACACACACACACACACATACATACGGACACACAAATACATCTGTCCCTTTCTATGCCGGATAAAACAAACATGAAACTACGCTCTACTTTTGTTGGAGAGTTTTCAATTACAGCAGCTTTCCAGTACTTATGGATTATCAACTGTTCCAAAGATACACTCTAAACCTCCACCCCAAAACCACCCACAAATACATCACAATGTTAACCCTATGACGTAGAACGCAGAATACATGAGTTCGATTCCTCCTAACGAATATTATTTTCTTCGTTCATTGTAATCGAGCACCCGTGTCTGCCAGGTCAAACAAGTTGTCTCTCTCTCCCCGGATTCGCCAAAACAAACAGGTTCAAAGTAGCTCGCCTCCTGAAGCCATTTTATCTGAATAATAGCAAAGATCGTTCATAATAAGATCGTTCACTCGGCTAAAAAAGTGTCCGCGGAAGTCCGCGCATTGGTTTAGATGGCGCTGCAGTCTCTGTTTTGAATCTCTTTTTCGTTTCCCCAGAAGAAGAAAAGGAACAACACAACTTGTTAGCTTCGCTTTTATTGACGTTCAGACAAGTACGGTAACTCTGCTCGCAAAGTCCACGCTCTTTCGAAGAGGGCGCCACCGGGTTTTGAGGACACTTCTTTACTTGGCTCAAAGAGAGGTAGAAGTGAACTATCTTGTTATGTACGATCTTTGATAATAGTCTCGAAGAGGGTGTAATTAAGCGTGAATACTATTTATTCTCCCAATAATTCCCCAGCCACAAACGAGTGCACGGACGGTTCTGCAGGGTGCGAGCACACTTGTATTGACACAGTGCCTTCCTTCGAGTGCTCCTGCAACTCCGGGTATCTGCTGGCCAGGAACGGACGCTCATGTCCTGGTACGAGTACAATTCAAGTTTTTTTCTTCTTGTTCTTGTTCTTGTTCTTGTTCTTGTTCTTGTTCTTGTTCTTGTTCTTGTTCTT
>NW_004797533.1:842217-847544 GCF_000002075.1 Aplysia californica
ATACACACACACACATACACAAAGATAGACAGAGAGAGATAACGAGAAAGAGAGAGAGAGAGAGAGAGAGAGAGAGAGAGAGAGAGAGAGAAAGAGAGGGAGAGAGAAAGACAGAGACAGAGACAGAAACAGACAGACAAACAGACAAACAGACAAACAGACAGACAGACAGACAGACAGAAAGACAGGCAGACTGACAGACAGACAAATCTGTTTCGAATAACCTGTAACAAACGATGACTACAAAGTACTACACTCCAGTGTCACCTAGCAAACTACACGCCATAATAATATAAATGTCATCGAAAAAAGGACAGGGTCACCAACAACGAAGTGTTAAGGAAAACAAGACAGATCCCAGTCAGAGATGAGGTAGGAAGAAGACGGTGGTGATGGATTGGACATACTCTCAGGAAGTCAGGCAGCTGCATAACAAAGAAAGTTTTGGATTAGAATCCATAGGGTGAGAGATCAAGAGGAAGACTGCTTTGAACCCGGAGAGGAGTCACAGAATCGATGTACAGAAAAGTAGTAAGACAGGGAATAACATCAAGAGGTTAACCCAGGATAGAAAAGGTGGAAATTGATTGTCCGTGGCCTATGCCCGGGAGCAGGATGAGAAAGGCAATGATGATGATGATGATCGAAAAAGGATATTTTGTTTTTAGCTTCAGAAATATGTCCTTTTGGTACGTTCCGTCAAGAAGAACAACGTAAACCAGTGTCACATAAGCTTAAAAATGTATCTTTTTTTTAGTATTGAAACATAATACATTGTATTTCCAGATATAGACGAGTGTGCAGTCAGCAATGGCGGGTGTAGTCAGGTGTGTGATAACCAGCCTGGCACCTTCCGATGTCTCTGTAATAGCGGCTATACTCTGGCCTCTGACAGTAGAGCTTGTGATGGTGAGTGGTGGCAAAACTGCTAGACAATAAGGAGCAATGAAACAATTTTCCATAGAAAATACTATTACTTTGTATATAATTATTTTTTGTCCTGTTAAAGTAACTGAATTATCAAAAATCCAAAGCAAAAAGGTCAAAGATGAATGAAATAGCATGATATTGAATGTGTTATGAATACATGCCATGTCCACTTTCATTCTTATCTTTTAAAGTCAAATTTACCCCCTTCCCTAAAACAACCCCCTCCCCAAAAGAGACAAAAACGAAACAGGTTTTCTTTTCTAAGCTGTATATTGTTGGTCTTGTGACAGTAGTTGAAGTGTACACAGGCAAAGAACAAGTGCAAAAGTCCAGAAATAAAGTAACAGGATATCGAAAATGTTATGAATACGTGTCTTATCCCCTCTTATATGGTCGCTTTTCAGCACAGGGGGGCTATCCCAAACATTCTGTTCTGAGAAAATCGAAGGAAACGTTTTTGCCTCTTGCTCAGTTTCTTTAAAAGACAAGGAGCGTTTTCTCTATACGCTCAAATGAACCAAACTTTTCATATAGGTAGAGCAATACCCTCTTTTGGTGTAGGTCAAGATTTCTGAAACCTCCGAAATCTAGGTCAGCCCACTAGTCCTTAAAAGCGACCATATTATTTCAACTCGTTGCAACCATTGTTTAAATTTATTTTTTTTTCTCCAGATATAGACGAATGTGCAGTCAGCAATGGCGGGTGTAGTCAGGTGTGTGATAACCAGCCTGGCACCTTCCGATGCCTCTGTAACAGTGGCTATACCCTGGCCTCTGACAGAAGAGCATGCGATGGTGAGTGTTGACCAAACTGATAAATTTAGACAATGAACAGAAAATGATATGTTTTTCTTCAAAGATTAAAACACAAAAATTTCTTTCTTTCTTTTTCTTCCTTGTTTTATAATTTTTTTTGGCAAGAGTTTAACGGTGCTCACAACTGCATAAGGATGAGCGCGCGGGACACACCAAACATTTTTAGTTGGTAGGTAATTTTGAACTTTGGCCGGGTGGCGGCCGAGGCCTACTCTTATCGATTTTGAAGCACCAAGTTAACGTGCACAATTTGCACACGGGACCCCCTTGATTTTTTTGCTCTTATCCGAGAAGGCTAGGTGTAGATCTTACCTACCAAAAGATCAGGGGAGTGTCTGAAAGACAACAGTAAGAAGGAGCCAAGGAGAAGCAGTAGAATGGCTACAGAAAGAGTCAGGAGCCATGAAGAGGGTATGAAGGAGGTGAGGGGGGTGTGACAGAAAGTGGAGACGAAAGCAGACGACAGAACATTGTTAGAAAGCAGGAAAGGATGTGAAAGGAGAACATTTCAGAAAAGAAAATGTTCCGTCGCTATTCGGATTCGAACCCGGTACCTATTGAATGAGAGGTGAACACCTTAACCTCTAGGCCACGAAAGCCCCCAATTCCCTTTCAAGAGTAGTCAAAGTATACACAAGCAAATAAAAACGTCTGTTTTTGTTAATGCCACAACACATACGTGTGATTCTCTTTTACACACATTTTGCTTCAGATATAGACGAGTGTGCAGTCAGCAATGGCGGGTGTAGTCAGGTGTGTGATAACCAGCCTGGCACCTTCCGATGTCTCTGCAACAGTGGCTATACCCTGGCCTCTGACAGTATAGCATGTAATGGTGAGTCTTGACAAAACCTACCCCCCCCCCTTCCCCCTCCCTAAAAGAGACAAAAAGGAGACATGTTTTCTTTTGTAAGTTTTATATCATTGGTCTTGTGACAGTAGTTGATGTATACAAAGGCAAAACAAAAGTGCAAAAGTGAAGAAATACAATAACATGATATCGAATATCTTAAGAATACGTGTCATGTCCCTTCTTATATTTCAACTCGCTGCAATCATTGTTTAACTTTTCATTTTGTTCCAGATATAGACGAGTGTGCATTCAGCAATGGAGGGTGTAGTCAGGTGTGTGATAACCAGCCTGGCACCTTCCGATGTCTCTGTAACAGTGGCTATACTCTGGCCTCTGACAGTATAGCATGTGATGGTGAGTGATGGCAAAAGTACCAGGCAATGAAGAGAAAAGGACACATATTTCTGAGTTCAGTGCTTAAGTGGATGTCTTTCTTCATAAGAACTTTGCCGCCTCATCTCGCCGATTGGCGATGTTTACCATCCAGTCTCTTTGGATTTTCCCCAAAATATGATGGCAAAGTGTTTTCAGTCTTACTCTTCATATATAGCAACTCAGTATATTATTTTCTTGGTGCTGTAACCCACGATTAACAACATCAACACGCATCTTATCTCCCCTAATCTCTCTGAATCCTGACAGATGTTGACGAGTGTGCAGTGAGCAACGGTGGTTGTGGTCAGGTTTGTGATAACCAGCCTGGCAACTTCCAGTGTCTTTGCAATGCCGGATTTACGCTTGACCGGGATGGTAAAACCTGTAATAGTAATACACCTGGTAAGTGATCTGAATCATAATGGATAACCAGCAACCCTCCCTTTTTTCGATGCAGATAGGTTAAGATATTTAAACCGATCTGTGCTTGGGTGGCGCTGTTGGAAGACCTTATACTTCTTTACTTTCCCTTAGCTGATTCTGTCTGTCGCTCTGTCTTACTTTTCCCCTAGTACTAAATGAGCATCATTGTGTCAATGTACATTTCTTTACTGAAACTTCAATTTTAGTTTTTAAAATCCCAACAGCAACAATGTTGAGTATTAACAATATTATTATACACAGCCACACAAAAGACACATATTAGCAGATAGACAGGAGAGACATGCAAACACGCACACATACAAACACACGCACACTCACACACACACACACACACACACACACACACACACACACACACATACGTTCTCAAGTCACACAGACACACAGAGAAAAAAAACCAAGTGGATCTTTAATGTGCAGAACTTGCACACCGGACTTCCGTGATTTTTCGCGCCTTTCCGAGAAGGCTAGGTGTTAGATCTTATCTACCTTTAAATCAGGAGTGTGGCTGAAAGACAGCAGTACGAAAAAGTCAAGGAGTAGCAGTAGAAAGGCTGCAAAAAGATCCAGGAGCCCAGAAAAGGGAACAAAAGAGATGAAGGGGTGGGGGGAGGAAGTGGAAACGAAAGTAGACGACAGAACATTGTTAGAGAGTAGGAAAGGGTGTGAAAGGAGAACATTTCCGTCGTTGTCCGGTTTCGAATTCGGGACCTATTGAATGAGAGGCGAACACCGTAACCTCTCGACCACGAGAACCCACTAATTATACCGTAAGCTAGCAAACAAGCGAAAAACAGACCATAAACACAGACATGTTCTCGGGAACTCTCGAATCTGGGTAGCGACTGAAAAATTTGATTTTCTAAAAATGTCTTATTTAAACTCCTTTCCTGCTCTCTAGCAATGTTCTGTCGTCTGCTTTCGTCTCCACTTTCTGACCCCACTTCCTCACCTCCTTTGCCCCCTCCTCTGGGCTCTGGACTCTTTCTGCAGCCTTTCTATTGCTACTCCTTGGTTCCTTCTTACTGCTGTCTTTCAGTCACACGCCTGATCTTCTGGTAGGAAAGATCTACACCTAGCCTTTTCGGACAAGGGCGAAAAATTATAGTGAGCCCGTGTTCAAGTTGCGCACGTTAAAGATCCATTGGTGGTCTAAAATCGATATGAGTAGGCTTCGGCCACCACCAAGGCAAAATTCAAAATTTTGTACCAACTGAAAAAGTTTAATGTGTCCCGCGGGTTAGTAAATATGATCTTATGCAGTTGCGAGTCCCGTAAAACACTTACAAAAAAACAACCCAAACATGTTCTCCAAATTTTCCAGACGTGGACGAGTGTGCTGTGAGCAATGGCGGTTGCAGTCACGTCTGCGACAACCTTCCAGTCAGCTACCGGTGTCTCTGTAACTCTGGATATAGCCTGGCAGCTGACGGCAAATCCTGTGACGGTAAGGGTTAGGATTAAGGCGAGCTTGTAATACTCTTTTGTATATTATAGCTATCTGCGTCGTTATAAAAAACATACGAAAAAAACAACAACAAAAAACCTCCAAAAAATCTAAATCAAAACCAAACAAGAGAGAGAGAGAGAGAGAGAGAGAGAGAGAGAGAGAGAGAGAGAGAGAGAGAGGGAAAGAGACTGAGGGAGTGAGTGAGAGAGATTGAGAGAGTGTGAGAGAGAGTGAGAGTGAAGTGAGAGAAAGTGAGAGAGAGTGAGAGAGTGAGAAAGAATGAGAGAGAGTGAAAGAGAGGGAGAGAGAGGGAGAGAGAAAGTGAGAGAGTGCAAGAGAGAATGAGTGAGAGAGAGAGGGGGAAAGAGTGGGAGAGAAAGAAAGATATATATCTTTATATATATGGAGACAGAGAGAGAGAGAGAGAGAGAGAGAGAGAGAGAGAGAGAGAGAGAGAGA
>NW_004797533.1:848477-852567 GCF_000002075.1 Aplysia californica
CTGAAGAAGAAGAAGAAGAAGAAGAAGAAGAAGAAGAAGAAGAAGAAGAAGAAGAAGAAGAAGAAGAAGAAGAAGAAGAAGAAGAAGAAGAAGAAGAAGAAAGGTTATGATAACGATAACGATTACAATAGTAATAACTTAGTAATTTCATCGTCAGCGAACAAAACAAGATTAGTCGGACACATATGTGTCATGGCGCGGTGGAATCAGGCGCTCGTCAATTTTTGGCCATGTAGAGGTGTTGGTATCATCTGAAAGCTGATTTATTTCCCTCGCTTTCAATGAAATAAATATACATTTATGTTGATTAGAACTCAAGATATTTGCGATTGAAAGAAGTGTGGTTGCCTGGTTCCGGTAGTAAAATTAACGAGAAAATGGCCGTAAAAGTTAGGTAACTCCAGTAGCTAAAGAATCTTTGAAAACTGAAAAATGACATATTTTTTGCCTTTAAATCAATGTTTTTCAGTAAAATTCATATGGAAATGTGATTTGATATGGACCTAAAAGAGGTTAAGCCAAAAAATATAAATTCCATTAAGAATGTCCAAACTGGCGTAAAAATGTCTGTTTCTCAGATTTCGCTATTCTTTCCCTCGCCTGATTTCACCACGATGCCCCTCACATTCTTCCCTCAGACATAGACGAGTGTGCTGTGAGCAATGGCGGATGTGCTCAGACCTGTGACAATCTTCCGGGCAGTTTTCAGTGTCGGTGTACCTCTGGGTACACTCTGGCGACTGATGGCGAACTCTGTGATGGTAAAAACCTGTACATTGTTCTCCTCTCATGTTTGGTAGTGTTGATCTTTGCTAGAAATGTTCATTAAAATAAAACAAAATCGAAACCGAATGAGCAGATAATATGAAAATAGAAATCCCTTCAAGCTATCTAATGTTGATTAACTTCAAAGATGATCATTCATCTTTAATTTGTGAAGGGAGAACTGATGTTAAGCTCAAAGATCAACGAAAAAAAAGGAAACCCACATTTAGCAACTTGCAAACAGCAACATAACTAATAACACGAAAGACATAATCACCACAATATGCATGCACGTACGATATAAATCTTTCGAGAAACGTTCTTCCAAAAAACCTTTACTGGCATAATACACGAAGAGAGAAATGGTAACTATATAATTTTTAAAAAACCAACCAAATATTCACTCCGGTTCCCGGTTACCGGTGACTGGCCTGGATCGTATGCAATAGGCGCAGGGGGACATCGGTTAATCATCATCATCCAGGGCCAGATCTGCGACAGACATCAATGATTATTGTTCTCCATTCATTCCTTTTGTTCGGATGCCCTCAAAAAAGCTACGTTTCCCTGATCTTTCCCTTTTACCTATTTGTTTAGGTTCCCTAAGTAGGTTGTTCTGGGCCTACTCCTGCCTCATTTGCCTTCAATTGTGCCAGTGAGAGCTAGATGTTCAAGACGCTTATGTCTATTCAGGTGTCCTAAAAACTGCATTTGTCGTTTCCTGTTTGTTTTTAACATTGAGCGTCCCACGTGGGCTTCATGAAGCACTAGTTTAATAAGGACCAAATATCCCCCCCCCCCCCTCGCCACACAAAAAAATCCAAACAAACCTGTAAAAATAAATGCTACTTCTAAACATGTCAACTGTCATCTCTCAGACATAGACGAGTGTGCAGTCAGCAATGGTGGCTGTGGCCAGGACTGTGAGAACGTCCCCGGTACCTTCCGCTGTGTGTGTCACTACGGGTATACCTTGGCCTCTGGTGGCTCGGCTTGTCTCGGTAAGCCAGTCTGTGGAAACATTTACAAATAATTGACAAAAGGGCGAGGAGTTAGATTGTAATGTTACTGTAAATATATATTACCATTTTTTACCACATATAGGGATATATATAATATATGATATCGGACACTGATTTTTTTGCGCCCCCTCCGGCCCACCCAGTAGAAATGGGTACCTGACTTCGAGTTGGGGAAGTAAAGGCGGCGTGGAAAGGATCTGGCCACCCTACCACAATATGCCGTAAGGCCCAGGAAGTTGTCTCACTAACAAGACAATCCTCAATGTCCAGATCGGATGCGGAAACAACTTTACTTTATCCCAATAGATGCTTATTGAATTGTTTATGAAGCTGGCTACTTGAGCCTTGGCTGTCTGGGCCAATTCGGGCTGGTGGAGATGCAAAATCTCAGCAAACACATAGAGAGAGAGAGAGAGAGAGAGAGAGAGAGAGAGAGAGAGAGAGAGAGAGAGAGAGAGAGAGAGAGAGAGAGAGAGAGAGAGAGAGATACTCCGTAAACTAACAAAACACTGGCGAATAAAGAACTCGAAATTTTACCTCACTGTACAGCTTTGAGTATGTAAAAGAGGCAACTTTTGTCCCTTTGTCCCTCTCCACCACCAAATGACGTCATTCTATGGAGCCTTGGGACGAATGGAAATTTTCCTAGCTTGTACGAGGCCTTACGTTATGTATTAGCTAAGATCGTACATAACAAGATAGTTCACTCAGCCAGCCAAGTGCGGAAGTCCGCACATTACTTCAGATGGCGCTGCAGTCTTTGTTTTGAAGCTCTCTTTCGTTTCTCCAGAAGAAGAATAGGAATAGCCCAGTTAGTTAGTTTCACTTTTTTTGTTTTTCACACGAGGAGGGTAACTCTGATTGCAAAGTCCGCACTTTTTCGAAGAGGGCGCCACCGATTTTTGAGGACACTTTTTTAAATTGGCTTAAAGAGATGAGTGAACTACCTTGTTATACATGATCTTTGGTACTAGGCTGTAAGTACATACGATCTCTAGTCCATCTCTAATAACACAATTGGACAGAGACTGCCCACACAATTGGTCGCTTTTAAGCACAAGGGGGCTATCCCGAAAAAATGCTGTTTTGAAAAAATCGAAGATAAAGTCTTCGCCCCTTGTTCAGTTTCTTTTAAAGACAAGGGGAGTTTTCTCTATAACCAAACAATTATACACACCAATTGTACCAAACTTTTGCTGTAGGTAGAGCAATGCCCACTTTTGGTGCAGGTCAAGGTTTCTGGAAACCCCCAAAATCTGGGTTAGCCCGCTCGTCCTATAAAAGTGACCAATTGCGTACCGTATTGTAATATACATATTCGTCTGCTCCTACGAGCGTATTTGACAATTGGGTTTTCCTCATTATGGTTTTGTACTCAATTGATACCCTCTTTTCCTCTTTGCACTGAATTCCTACTCCTTCGTTTCTTTTAATGAGAATGCAAATCTAATTAATTCATACATGCATCAGTAATTTTCTACCTAAATCGGTTATTTCCTCAAGTTTTCCCCTCTCCAAAGAGTGTGTGTTTGGCGGGTGTCCTGATGTGGTTTGCTCCTACTTTTCTTTCAAACATCTATCGTCCTTATCTTTCCTTCTTCTTTTCTTTGTATGTTAATCTCTATACTGCGGCACTCATATTAATATGAATTAATTATTTGGAGGTCCTGTGAGCAGTGTATGTCGTCTGATACAAGGACGGAATTGAACTAAAAGTGGCAATATATTTGACCTGTTTCTGTTGCATCACATCCAACACTAAAGAATCAAATGGCTCGGGCATCTCATGCGATTACCAAAACACCATAAAGCACAACGTGCCTACATTAAAAGATTCGATTGCAACAAGACTAGAGGACGACCGAGAAAGACCTGGATTGATGGAGTCAGGGGAACATTAACAACTCACGGCATCCCCCAGACCCAAGCTCTCCGGCTGGCGACAGAGAGACGTAACTTTCTTCCCGCGACACCCAAAAGGGTATAAGCGGCGTGAAAAAGTAAAGTAAAGTGTTGCAAGTGCTGTAAAACTCTAATAAAAAATCTAACTCTAAAATTGTGTCCCCAGATGTGAACGAGTGTGAGGCTAGCAACGGTGGATGCAGTCAGCTGTGTGATAATCTACCCGGGAGTCACGGATGTCTTTGCGACGCCGGGTATACCCTCAATGTGGACGGCTCATCGTGTGACGGTAGCTGTCTACGCCTCTGCTCTGTTGTTTGTGGAATGAGAACTTCTCCTTAAACGTTTCAACTTTCAGTTTCCTGAAATTTTCGTTGTTGTTGTTTGGGGGGGGGGGGGGG
>NW_004797533.1:853516-855934 GCF_000002075.1 Aplysia californica
CCCCCTCTCTCTCTCTCTCTCTCTCTCTCTCTCTCTTTCTCTCTTTCTCTCTTTCTCTCTCTCTCTCTCTTTTTATATATATCCTTCTCTATCTGTCTTCATCTCTTTCTGTCTCTTCCCCCCCCCCTCTCTCTCTCTCTTTCTCTCACTCTTGGTTTTTGTCTGTCTGTTTTGCTCTTTCTTGACCCACAGGCTGTTGTTATCGTGTTATGTATGGGTTTATTTTTCTTCAAATTGAAACCAAAAATAGAAACTTTGGAAATATAATTCCACCAGGAAGTAGCCATAAAAGGGATTGCCAGCAACTCTCTCTGCCAGTAATCTATATCCTATTAAGGTGTTATAATTATCTAGATTTGTAGTGTCTTGATTAACCCTATCCCTACGTCGTGTTTTACTTTCGTATCCATACGACGTGGGGGACTCTGTAGTGCCACCATTTTCCAAAAAGAAAATTTATTCGTTAATCCGATCCGTGCGCTTTGCATAGCAGTCTGTCAAAATGATTTTAAAAAATAGAAATACTGAAAGTTTCAAAGAGATCTTCGTATTAGAAGTATTCTATAATGTGAAGAATACAACCCCGGGTTTACAAAATGACCACAGAGCGTACGGATAGGGTTAAGCACCTTCTTTTATTCAGTCTAGTTGCGTGTGGCCTGTGACAAAACCCAGTATTGTATCCCTTGTATTTGTGAAAATGAAAACTCGTTTGAACAATACAGAGAAAAGCAAACACGGAGCCAAGTGCAATTGACGTCATCGTAGAGCCTTGAACTGAACGCTGCTAGTAGACCCCTATTTTAGTTATAGATTTAACTTTCGACTTGTTTGTCACTGCGTGTACCAAAGGCAAAGTCGCTTCTGTTAAACTTGATGAATTAACAATTAGAGCGGACGATAGTTACCGTGGGCAGATTGACGTTACTCTTTGTATGTTGTTCAAGGACTTTAGAGGGACCTCTTTGGACTTGTTACGTTACAATAGTCATTTGACACACTTTTTTTTACCTTAACTCTGTCTGGCCTTTTTATCCTTATTTTTTAAAAATAAATTAAATCATCATTTAAAAATTTTTATTTTATCTTATTTTATTTTATTTATTGTATTTTATTTTTTAAAAATTTTTTCTGGGGTGGTGGGCAGAGTAAACGTAATTATTTCACCACTTAGATGTTGTCCTCAACCCATTTCTTATCGTTATGAGTTTGTTTATGCTCTTTGCATGATTCTTGTCGTTATGTGTATGTTCTTCTCTCAGATTCTATCTATTTTTGTTTTGTTTTGGTAAGTGTTTTTCGGCGCTCGCAACTACATATTAAGGTCATATGAGTGCGCGGGACACACTAAACATTTTCAGTTGTTAAGAAATTTTGAATTTTGTATAAAATTCAAATAGAATCCTCCACCTTTCAAATTTAGAAAATAAAAAAGTAAATAATATAAGAAATAAACAAACAATACTATTGCGTAATCCTCAATTGATCTAGCAATACGTGAGTATATTATACAGACTTCAACATAAGTTAAAGTCCACTTGCAAACATTCTGAGTGGTCTTCTTGGGTCGACCTGCACTTGGGCGTTCTTGGACTGATCCAGTGGTTTGATGGTGCTTCCTCAAGCGGACAATGACAGAGTATGACACTGCAAACCTTCTGGCAACTTCTCGGGCTCCAACTCCACCCTGCAGCCATGCCATAGCCCTGGCACGATCAAAGTCTCTCAGATTTTGTCTTGGTGCCACGTTTATGAGATACTGGATTTTGCGCAAGCGGTGGCTTATATTGCCTCCAAAGTGAGCACAATTTGATACGTCCGTTTTTGTCTGAGGAATGTCCGTGATGTTGCACACATGTCGATAAAATTGACAGCAAATTTGGCTAAAAATCATCGAGGATTTCCGTGCTACACGTGGTGGTTTTGCACCTTTAGGAAGCTTTGCAGTACGCATTGGTAACCCATTAACACTTTCAGAAAAAAACAATTTGAAACATTTCATGTTGTATTTTTTTCGGATTTTAAAAAAATCAGGGCTGTCTGTCAAGGTGGTCCTTAACTAATGTTGAAGTCTGCATTATGCGTTGACCAACTATGGGTGCGTCATCACTGAAAGGTCACGGAGGATAACCTTTTGCTTTACCTTTACCTGAACTATTGAACGATTGAGGGGTCTATTTAAATAACCATAATCCATGTACCTCCTGTATAGTTACAAGCCTGTGGGACTGTGGTGACCTTCGGTAACACTATATTTAATTTCTCGCTAATAGTGGTAGTTGAAAGAGCATTTGACCTGTAGGCCGGGCGGGGCGGGGCGGGGAAAAGAGTGTGGTCTAATCACTAATTGAAGTTGTTGGTACTGTTTGTTGATTCACTGTAACACAGCGGTCGGGAAATTAAAGAGAGAGAGAGAGA
>NW_004797533.1:858916-860134 GCF_000002075.1 Aplysia californica
CTTCCCCGCATCTATCTATCTATCTATCTATCTCCCTCCCAATTCCTCCCATAACCTTTGCACTGATCTCGCCTATCCCTCTCAGCTGGGGTTGATCCTGAGAGGGAGGGTAGAAGCAGCCCGTCTCCTAAATGATATAAATAATGTCGAAAAGGGCGCACAATTTCTACAGCAACACGTTTTACAATCATTAATGATAATTTAAAAAATATGAGTCTACTCATACCCCCACCCTCCCATCCCTATAACATATGGGTGACAAAGGAACTCATCCAGGATAAAGCACACTATGTAGTTGGGTTTTTATTTTTCCGAACATCCAGACAGAGAAATGAATGGAAAGCTATGATCACTGACGTCTGTTTCAGATCTGTCTACTTTTTTGTTCTTTCTTTCATCCTGTTGCCGTTAAGCGTCGAGGGGCCCTGTGTCATAATGATGATAAAAATTGGTCGCTTTTAAGGACAAGCGGGCTAACCCAGATTTTGGGGCTTTCCAGAAATCTTGACCTACACCAAAAGTGGGCATTGCTCTACGTGCAAGATAAGTTTGGTTTCATTGGTGTGTATATTTGTTTGGTTATAGAGAAAACTCTCCTTGTCTTTTAAAGCCACTGAAGATGGGGCAAAACTTTTCTTTCGATTTTCCTCGAACAGCATTTTCCGCCCGGGAGAGCCCACTTGTGCTTAAACCGACCAATTATTTTATCTCACTTTCGATCACCAATCTCCTCAGAAAAGCCGTCTCCTGCAGTCACACAGTGCCCCTGCTCGTGCGAGTCGCACCTCCATCTGGAGATAGGACCAGCCGTGCGGGAAAACCGGACAATCGCGCCCCTGGACATACCCAAAGTGATGGTCAGATGGAGAGAGTTGAGCAAGTTTCGCCGAAGTCACAACTCGGAGTCCGATGAGCGCACAAAAGTTGTGAGCATTGGCGCCTCCGGGGCTGGTCTGCTGGTGGTGACGGCGTTTCTTTTCATCTACTTTGATGCTATTAATATCATTAGGTGTGTAGCGAGACGGCGGAAGGAAGAAAAAGAATGTTTATATAATGATACTTGAAATACATTTTATTTGCGTGTCTAGCGTAACGAAATCGTGTTATTGTCTGAATTTTTCTTTCACAATTTGCTTTTTCTTTTGAAAGCCAATTTTTTTCTTAACTAATTATTTTATTAATCAATACATTACTTCTATAATGATAATAACAATAATA
>NW_004797533.1:865058-867031 GCF_000002075.1 Aplysia californica
GAGGTAGGAGGTGAGGAATCATCCAGGTATCCAGGTATTGACAATGACAAATGCTATTTTATGCCCTGCTTGGTAAAATATGTTGGTGGACTGCACGAAAATTTTGACCTCTCACAGGTGGCAAAAGTAGGCGTTGGCTGTAAGAACATAAAAAAAGGTTATCAAGCACCGTAGGAGAGGAACAACCGATAAAAGTATAATGTACCCATTATGAAAATGAGACAGATCAGGATAAGGAAAAGGTTTCAACTGACGAAGAAGTGGCCTGGAAGCTTACTAATTGACAGTTAAGTGCAGCTGTGCAACACTATAATCTCAAGCACATCGGTGATTAATCTTCTACTAACTCGCCACTCATCGCTCTACAGGCGTTTTGTCATCATTTCTAGACAAAAGACTTATCAGAGCGCAAACATCGTAAACGCAGCCCAGTCATTCAATGTGTGTGTTACGAGCAGCAATGGGGATGAGTGGGATGAGACTTTATGACACATGATTTATTGTTCCAATAGCGGCGGGAATCACAAGGAACCCGTGGGAAAACGTACAACTGTCTCCATAAATACATGTACAGTCGACCATGCTCAGTCGATCTACCTCCTGTTCAAAATGTGAGGCATAGTCGTGAAATCAGGCGCTCGTCAAAAATGGAATATAAGAAATTGGCTTTTTTTTTTTGGCCAATGGGTATTTCTTTTTCTTCTAATGTTCCTTTTTTGGCTCTATACCTTTTACGTCCATTAAAAAACACATTGTTGTGTGGATTTTACTGGAAAACATTGATTAAAGGCCAACAACATGTGAATTTTCCTTTTCCAAAGACTCTCAGGATATGGAAGTTACCAAATTTGGCGACCATTTTCTCGCTAATTTTACTTCTGAGACAAGGCGATCCTGACCTCCTTCAATAGCAAATATTCCGACTTCTATTGAAAAGAGATAGTTTTTTTTTTAACCATAAGGAGGGCAAAAGAGCAAGCTTGACGATGATACCAATAACCCTGTATGCCCAAAATTGACGAGCACCTGATTCCACCACGTTGTAACACAAATAATTATCTGTACAAAATATGACAACATCCGCCTTCTCCTCTTGCGTACTTATTTTATAAATAATTATTATTAGATCACTGTCCAAGAGAACCACCAAAATAAGATAATCACTTTTCTCTTTGATAATAGGTGGGTGTCTTAGACGGGTTCCACTATTTTTAAAGTAGTTTATAAACTCATCACCTACTTATTGTTTTGATTAACCCTATCCGTACGTCGTGTTTTACTATCCTATCCATCGACGTGGGGAACTCTGTGCCATCACTTTCCAAAGAGGAAATTAACTTATTAATTCGATCCGTTCGCGTTGCATAGCAGTCTGTCAAATGTTTTTTTCTTTTTTTTAGAAATACTGAAAGCTTCAAAGAGATCTTCGTTCTAGAAGTATTCTAAAATGTGAAGAATACAACCAGGGGGATACAAAATGACCCCCAGGGCGTACGAATAGGGTTACGCCTACTGTTGCATCTTCAGTTTCGGTTTCTATTTTTGTACGAGTGACATTTACAGAGGTTTTAACAATGAGCTGCATTGAGTCAAAGCATCAACATTCACTCCAACATGTGAATGGATGACTCGTGTCCGGCCGGTGACGAAGACTGCCGTCGTTTACTCAGCCAGCAAGGCATGTGAACGAACATACTATCGGTTATTCATCACTGTACAGAAAAAAACAAACAAAAACCGATGACATCATTGTTCGAAACTGTAAAGTAAAGTCATTTCCTCGACTGGACGTGGCAGCCGTGAGCTGTAGATCTAGCTTTTAACCTTTTTTCTAATTTTTCCATTTAAAAAAAAAATTGTTTCTTTGTTTTTGTGCGCTTTTCTTTAGGTCAATCTGCCTTTCTTTCTTTCTTTCTGTCTATTTTTCTCTTCTTTGCTTTCCCCCTTTTCTATTATCGGGAAAAAGGGGGTTG
>NW_004797533.1:867265-868736 GCF_000002075.1 Aplysia californica
TATTAGTTGTGATATTGTGTCATTGATTATTAGTTGTGATATTGTGTTATTGATAATTAGTTGTGATATTGTGTCATTGATTATTAGTTGTGATATTGTGTCATTGATTATTAGTTGTGATATTGTGTCATTGATTATTAGTTGTGATATTGTGTTATTGATAATTAGTTGTGATATTGTGTCATTGATTATTAGTTGTGATATTGTGTCATTTATTTACAAAACCGGCCTGACGTTGTGTCCTTGGGAAAGAGGGGGGAGGGGGGTTCTCTTGATCTAAAACTGTCTTCTTATTGCTGTCTTTCCGCCACACCTCTGATCTTAGGGTAGGTAACATGGAACACCTTGCCTTCTCGGAAAAGGGAGAAACATCTCACAGGTCCCGGGTGCACGTTGCTCACGCTAGAGATCCCCTGGCGGTCCAAAAATCGATAAGAGTAGGCTTCTGCCGCCACACGGGGAAACAAATGAAATCTAATTCCCACCAAACAGACAATGTTTAACGCGCACTCACATTATCTTATGCAGTTGCTAGGGCCGTAAAACACTTACCAAAGCAAACAAAAACTTGGGAACGGCACTTTACACAAATTTTCCATTTAGCTCAGTTCTTTCTTAGATGGACGTTAAACTCGGAGGTCCCGTCTCTTAAATATTGATTACTTAATAACGTTGATAGTGGCGTTAAACCTGTTTTTAACATTTCACCTTTTTCACCATCGACAAAACATCAGAGAAATAAAATGTACGAGTTACATATCGTAACAAGGTACGGGTTTATACAGCTGAGTGTTGGTTTTTCTATCTTTTTTTTTTCTTCTTTTCATTTATTTTTTATTCCTTAAAAAAAAAGCCTGCTATTTAAAAATCAAAATAAAACACAATCTTTGGATGGTGAGAACCACAGAGAGCGTAAGAGTCTGCAATCAGTTAAATCATGTGTGCTGTTCAATCTTTAGCCTTTTTCTTTCAACTTTCAACAAAACCAAGTCTTACAATTTGACGCAAGCCTAAAAAAGCATCCAACATTTTTTTTTTACATTGAAAGATCTAACTCTGAAAAAAATATAAATAAAGTTCAATCAATTTTTGTTTTTATTTCCATTCAACAAATTTGGTATTTGGCCAGTTACGCCTCTCTCGAAAATGCAAAAAAAACCCACCTAAACCCAATGACCGAAAAACTTCTAAGAAAGTACGGCTTGCTATCGCTAGACGGATGTCTCGAAAGAAAGAGTTAGAGTAAGAATACAAGAAAAAAACAACTCCCCTCCTAGCCCAGAGTGAGCACATTCCTGGCATACTAGCCCACATTCCCCGTCGCATGCGCCAGCTGATCAAATATTCATTATCTCCTGCCAAGCGTGACGCAACATTTTTTCACGGTCTTTGTATCTTCAGCTCAAACTCAAATGATGTACGATATTGTTTGTATATAAATATATAATATATATATATAAATATATAAATA
>NW_004797533.1:872283-873339 GCF_000002075.1 Aplysia californica
CCCCCCCCCCCAATCCATTGAAGAAAGGCATTTGAATGAAAGAGGAAAATTGAATTGAAAATGCATTTTAAACCGAGACACACAAAGCTTCCCTTTCTCTTCAAACATGGCAGTCGATGAAACGATTAACAACAAAATATGAATCCAAAGCCGTCTTTAAAGAATTTCACGCAAGACTAACACTAAAGAGATAATCCGCTTGCAAAAATGCTTTTAAGAGACGCTGCAAATTCTCTTTCAGGGTCCGTCGCTTATTGGAATGCGGTTAAAGTGGTCTATAGGAGGGTATTGAAAACGGGAGGGGAGGTTGGCTATTTGCTTCCATAAAAGTGTGTGTTACTTTTTTCTCTAAGCAGAAAGAAAGTTTGTTCGTGTGTGGTTGGCGAGTGCACTGGTGTGGTTTACTCATCTCCTATCAAACCTATCTTCCTTATCTCTCCCTTTCCCCCCTTTATAATATGTTACCATCTAGTAGCACCTCTAAACGTAGGGCTCTTGTGGACCTAATTGTGATGCAAGTGCTGTAAAACTCCCACTAAAACCAAAATATTGTTGATTTGGGTTTGGACAAGGTTATTGTGTGTTGAGTTATATATGACAATAGTTGAGACGTTCAACTGTCTAAAATAACCACTTACCTCATCAACGATGTGTAGCCATCTGGGACAATTTTGGTTGTACATGCAACCATGTCTGACAGCAACCATGATTTGCTTGAGTTATTTATTTATTTTATGTATTAATTTTGCTATACTCTTGTTGAGCACACTGCCACTGCAGCATCAACTGTTCTGTCTGCTCTATCAAAATCGTAAGATTATTCGGAGTCGTTATCAAGATATTCAAAGAATTGCGTTCGAAAAAGCTGGACATGTTGAGAAACTCAATTTTTTTTCTTCTTCAAATATCTCAAAAATGTTTACTGACCAGATGAAACCTTGTTGTTCTAGGGTAGTATAATATTACTGTAACAGGACTTTTTTTAAAAAGAGGTTTTACGGCGTGTGTGTGTTTGTGTGTGTGTGTGTGTGTGTGTGTGTGTGTGTGTGTGTGTGC
>NW_004797533.1:875140-877032 GCF_000002075.1 Aplysia californica
AAAGGGAGAAAAAACAAAACAAACGGGGATTTAAAAAACCCCAAACACTTTGAGCGTCGACGTTGTTGAATGGGCAAGGAGAACAGGAAATCACCGGCTACAAACTGGAGAGATGGATCCTACTGGGAGAGATGACAGCGGACATCTTGTCGACCTCTTAACTCTTTAAACCCTGAGGGGTTTTTTTTCCACCGTTTCCCGGAGTTTTTTCTACAGTCACCTAAACCTGGTGCACTGTCTCATTATAACCCCAAAAGCTTACCTCCAACTTCTAAATGGCGGAAACAAAGGCTTAGTCATTACTTAAAAACTTTGGATCGGGAATAATTCCGAAAGACAAGAAGAAACTATGACTAAATAAAACAAAACAGTTGTCACTAGTATCGGACGCTCCCAACGTCTGATGGGGTTTAAAGAGTTAAGACACAGAAGTCGGAAGGAAGTTCGATTCACGAGCGTAGAAGTATTCTGAAGAGTGTATTCGAACCTGCTCTAACGGCCACCTACCTGTCTAAAATAGTCATCTATTTGTTTGTTTTAGAAGAGGTTTTACGGCGCTCGCAACTGCATAAGGTCATATGAACGCCAGAAGATTAGAGGTTTTACAAGAGAGTAACAAACATAAAAAAGAACATGGGGAGATAAGGACGATAGATGTTTGATAGGAAAGAAGAAGCAAACCCCACCAGAGCACCCGCCAACCACCCACACAGTCATCTATACAAAAAAACCACACTCTCCCCTCCCCTCCTTTTTGCGTTAAAAACCTACATTTATATAAAATCATAAAGACACTGTGCATAACGTTCAAAAGCTGTAGCTTGAAGAGTGTATTCGAACCTGCTCTAACGGCCACCGACCTGTCTATAGCAGTCATCTATTTAAAAAACCACAGTCCCCCCCCCCCCTCCTTTTTGCGTTAAAAAATACACTCATATAATATCCTAAAGACACTGTACATGACGTCCAATTGTTTAAGACAACCACTGTAGGCTTCGGCCGCCACCAGGGCAAAATTCAAAATTCCCCACCAAGGTTAGGTTAGGTTAGGTTAGGTTAGGTTAGGTTAACATTAACATCTCAAGTTCTTATGCACAGTAGAATTGAAATTTTTAATGGGCTCATCATCAATGTCATGCTCATAACTGTGCCTGAACTGCAACGGGGAACTGCTGCTTTTTTTTTTTTTATCCTCACTATCGTCTTTTCCCCTCTATTTCTTTTGTATGTTTGTCACACTTTTGTGACCCTCTATTTCCGGGGTGCCTTGAATGTCGAAGCAGACTTTGTGCTGGTGAAGCTAGAGAGGTGAGCAGAGGAAGTTTGATTCCCTGTAAAGACTTCTCTGTTGAGAGACCCCTTGGCGCTCAAATGACCTTATGCAGTTGCGAGCGCCGTAAAAACCTCTACTAAAACAAAGCATATAAAAACAATAAAAACACAAATCGGCTAGCCCAAAACCGCCAAAACCGAACCGAATCGAATGGATGGTGTCAATGAGCACCGCCCATAACTACTCGTACAATTTAAGAAGCGGGCCTTGGGTCATGATGACTACCTGGAGTTAATAGTATTATTATCTTGTCGGCGACTATGATGATCGCGGCTGTGCCTGGCCGAAAGACGGAAGTCAGACAGAAGTACATATGTAGTGAGGACGTGCAAATGAAGTAGATTGTTATGTCATTGCGGTTGTACTATTTGTCACTGGTCGCTTTAGTATCGTTCCTGTTGTTGCTATAACTGCTTGACAGAACGATGAGCTCTGTGACAATGACTATGTAGACAAACAGATTAAGGAAGGGTGAGGCAGGGGTGGGGGGGTGGAGAAAGAGAGAGAGAGAGAGACAGAGAGAGAGAGAGAGACAGAGAAGGAGAGAGAGAGAGAGAGA
>NW_004797533.1:879376-881543 GCF_000002075.1 Aplysia californica
AGAGAGAGAGAGAGAGAGAGAGAGAGAGAGAGAATGTTTTACGGAGCGGGTTGCTTCAGCAAGTTAGACGTGTATTTACTAATGTCATGTTGTGTGTATGCGTGAGTGCCCCTAACCTTTGCAACACCCACTGCCATTGAAAACGATTAAGACCATTTTTTTTCTCCCAGCGAGATGAATACAGATTGTCAATGTCAAGTGTGAAAATGTGGTTAAGTAACGTGGGTGGTTGAGAAGTGCTCCTTCTTTCCTATCAGTTATCTTTCATCTTTATCTCTCTTCCTTCTTTCTTTCTCTGGAGGGAGAGAAAATAAAAGTCAATTCCATTTTTTTTGCATACTTTCGTTTCGCTTTTCACTGGGATTATAAATAATTATATGTGAACCACTGGTAGAAAACACTGCCTCCAGAAAAAAATAAAAATACTTTCTATCTTAGTTAACCTCTATTTCTACTGGTTATTCAAAATCCACTCCTTTTTCTTTTTTCCTCTTCACTTAAATTTGAGTCATTCCTATAATAGTGTTTTTGTTTTGTGTTTTGTTTTTGTTTGTTTTATTCATTTTCTTTTAATCTAATTTTGTTTTTCTCTACATTCTGTATCAGGACGGAAATTCAGATATAATTTATTGTCAAGGAGTACAAGGGCTCTTTAAAGTATCACTTGTTAAGCCAAAGACAAAGTTTATCAGGGGGCACTCGTGGCCTAGAGGTTAAGGTGTTGGCCTCTCATTCAAAGATCCCGGGTTCGAATCCGGGTAGCGACCGAAAAAAAAAATCTTCTCTTAAATTGTATCTTTCCACCTTCTTTCCTGCTCATTAGCAATGTTCTTGTCGTCTGCTTTCGTCGCCTCTTTCTGCTCCTAACCCATCACCTCATTTGCCCCCTCCTCTGGCCTCCTGACTCTTTCTGCAGCCTTTCTACTGCTACTACTTGGCTCCTTCTTACTGCTGCCTTTCAGCCACATCCCTGATCTTCTGGGAGGAAAGATCTACACATAGCCTTCTCTGAAAAGGGCGAAAATTGTCGGTCCCGTGTGCACGTTGCGCACGTTAAAGATCCCTTGGTGGTCTAAAATCGATAAGAGTAGGCTTCGGCCGCCACCCGGGCAAAATTCAAAATTTCGTACCAACTGAAAAAAGTTTAATGTGTCCTGCGCGCTCACATGACCTTATGCAGTTGGGAAACACCAGAATTAAAATTTTTCCCATAGGCTACAAAAGGTGGACGCATGTCTTCCGCGTGCCACACGATGAAACAAACAGCTGCACCGTAGACGCCAGTCTGGTTCTGTTTTGTTTTGTTTTGTTTTTTCCCTTTTACTTTTTAACTCACGTTTATTCAGTGTGTGCATCTACTAGATCTATTCATGAATACCTGACATTTGAACGTATCGACAAAAGTGCTGCTCAAAATGCACAACGCACGTGGTACCATTTGTGAACTTTGACCCCGCCGCTCACGCCACCCTTTGATCTCTGTGACACGCCGACTAAAGGTCTAATCGTAAAGCAGTTTGTAGTCTCGTCTCCCGGCTTAGATTCCTTAAAAAAGAGCCGCTGTGCGTATATATAATATATATATATATATATATATATGTTACGAGATGTTATGTTTTTGTGTTATTGTCTCCATACACCTATTTACAACAACTACAACAAGAAAACCTTCATTAATTCAGTATCACACAGGGATGTTACTCGTTCTGTCGTCTTTCCTGTTCATCACATTTGTACATGTATTTTTTTATGGTAGCATACTACAAAATACTGAGCCTGGATTAGGTATGAATGAGATTATAATTCTGTTGCCTATTGCCAAATCATATATAAATGAAAAGGAAAACAGTACGATTCTGCATACAGAAAAGCTCAAGGAAAACTGATAATTAATTAATTAATATAGAGAGTCTCTGGATAGCAAGACAGGTTTACTTTCCACAGTGGTAGCGATAAAGCGGTGAAATTTACATTGACATCGATATGATTTAATATCGTCAATAACAAAAACTGGTACACATTAACTCTTTATGAGAAAAAAACAAACAAGAGACACGCTTGAGCTTTTGAGTCAAACGTTGTGGTGGGGGTGCGGGTGTGGAGGGATAAAGAGGGGAAAAGTGGGGCAGGGGTGGGATGGGGGGGGGATTGGGAAGTGATATGAAGA
>NW_004797533.1:883920-886463 GCF_000002075.1 Aplysia californica
GAGAGGAGATTCACTGGTGGGGGCCAAAATTGCGCCCCGAGTCCTGTCGGGTTATCCCCCTTCACCTGCTGATGCCGCTAATCCGCGAGTAATGATGACGTGGACACAGCAAAGGTCATCTTTCTTTTGGCCTTTGTTGTCGCCCGACGGTCAGAGGGGTTGGTCGGTGAGGTGTCCGAATTGTTCGGACAGTCCCGGCTTCCCTCCCTTCGCTACCGGCGTGCGACTGTCCAACGCGCATCAATGCGTGCGCATGCTCGACCTTGTCACGTGATCGTCACCCACGCACGTGGGTGCTGACCCTTGAGCGCCCGCCAGGAGTCGTTGGAGTGGTCAGCAAACCACGTGACTTACGCGTGGCACCAGGGAACGCGGAGAAGTCCGAGGAGGCGAAGAATAAATTGTTGAAAAATGTCTTCTGTTTGACAGCCCTGGGGCTTGAAATGAAAGAGCGCGTCGTGTTACTATCACCCAGCGGCCAGGTTTCAATCAGAGGCCGCCACGCCTCCCAGTTAGGGATAATTATTCCTGTAAATTACCCTGCAATTTGAATTTCCAGATCGCTCCGGTGTCCATTCCGGGCCTAAACTGTCCACGGTCGATCTAGACCCACGGGCTGAGGTCTCGTTGTAAAGAGTCGGTCTATTCATACCTACAAATTAAAACTCGTCGACTCCGCCACGAGAGAGCGATTATCCCCTTGTGTCCCCTCCCGCTAGGCCGACCGACCGTAGCTTTTGTGTCATTCGTCAAGCCGTGACGTCCAGCATCGGTCACAAAAGGTGTGTCCATTGCTTTTGAGATGACAGAAAAAAGGGAATGAAAAGCGTGCCCAACCAGCTCGCTCCCGGTTGTGGGTAGTTGAGCCAATTGTTATCGTCTGACCTGTATAAGCATCGGCGTAATGCAGTTGTCAACCTTGGCGTGAGAACTGGACGTGAACGCCATTACAAGAGAAGGAAATTGGTCACGGCGTGTATTGTGCAAACACTTGTGGCGTTATAATGTTATCATTAAGTCCAGAAAGTCTAACTGATTGAGAGATGGGCTCAGGGATTTCTGCATGACATCATGATTCACTCTTTGTGCGAGACGTGTCCTGTACAGTAAAGAACAGGGAAGAAGGTAAAGGGCCATTTTACGTCAGCTTTGAAAGAGATGACACTGAACAAGTGGAAGGTTCTGGTGGGTGGGTCAATGGGTAATGAGTCCGTGAATATATGAATGGAATGAGTGGATTGTGAGTGAAAGGGTGAACGGACGGAATGAAGGCAGGATTTATGGATTGACGGGTGGATGGACAGGCTCTATTTAGTCTACTTATTTATTATGCTAGTCATTTTGACAATAATAATATGGCTGTGAACTTAATTAACACCCGATACATTACAGTCAAATTTATTCAATTCTTATCATTTTTTTTTCTACCTCATTTTTTTGTTTTTGGGGTTGTTGTTTTTAAGGGGGGGGGGTGTTGTTTTTGTATTTTTGTTCTTGTTTGTATGTTTGCTCGTTTAAAAAAAAAATTTGTTTTGTTTTGTTTGTTTTTTTGTTGCTGTTGTTGTTTTTCTGTTGTTGTTCTTGTGGTACCTTGTTTCTATGGAACTATTCATTTGAGCCCTTGAGTTCCGTTTTTCTAAGGACTTGTCCAAAAACAGAGTTGTGATTATTATATGTTATCGACCACACAAAAAACCCTAACAAAATATTTTTAAAAAAATTTTTAAATCATCCAAACAATAAAAAAGAACAAACAGACACAATATCTCCAGAGAGAAAACAGGTCAAACGATAGTCTCGAAATTAGCATTCGAGACAAAATGTACTTCTGGTTCTTGACACTAGAAACCCGGGTTTTGGACTTCGTTGACATTACTTATTCACGAGAAGTATTTCTATCTGTCTCTTCCTTTCTCTCTATCAGTCTCTCTCTCTCTCCCTCTCTCTCTCTCTCTCTCTCTCTCTCTCTCTCTCTCTCTCTCTCTCTCTCTCTCTCTCTCTCTCTCTCTTATAGAACCCATCCAGGACCCTCTACAATTTGCATATCGTCACGGGAGAAGTGTGGAAGACGCCATTTTACTATTTCTTGACAACATATATAGACACTTAGACAAGCCAAAAATATACGCTCTTCGGGGCTCCAAACATTTCGAATGGATAGGCTACCACACACACACACAACAACAACAAAAACGAAGCATAATACATATATCCATAGTAATAACATTAACCCAGAATTGCCATCTAAATTACAGTGAAGGTCTTTTAAACGTGTCGAAAAAGAATAGCTGATCGAATGAAAATCGCGTTGACGCTATTGTAAGTGCGTCCCACTGAAATTGTACCAAAATCTAGAGTAATTGGAGCGTGGAAATTGCTGCCGCCGGTCTGGATAACGACCAGGAACCCTTGCAGGAAATTGAAGATGATTATGAAAAGTGGATTGGTTTCAACGCAATTGTCTGCACTGTTCATAATGTTTTCCTGGTGGTGTCATCGGAATAAATGAGGTCACCAAAAGGTTGGGGTTTTTTTGTTTTTGG
>NW_004797533.1:887860-889219 GCF_000002075.1 Aplysia californica
TTGTATGTGTTTGTGTTAGTGTTTGTGTCTGTGTGTTGTGTTTGTGTGTGTTTGTTTGTGTGTATGTATGTTTCGCGCGTGTGTGTGTGCGTGTGCGTGTGTATGTGTGTGTGTGTGTGAGTGAGTGTGTGTGTGTGTGTGTGTGTGTGTATGTGTGTATAGGAATAAAACGAGAGCGTTCATGCTTCCCTGTGGGGTATAAAACATCCAACAAGAAATATTAGCTCCGCGTCGATATCACGTAAACGGTAAACAACGCCTTTCAATAATTCGCAACCTGTTTTCTGAGAAAAAAAGTGTAAGGAAGAGAGATATAATATATCAAGAAATCAATTGAGACGGCTTCGAGATCAAACGATAATACATTTTTTAGATGAACCAGGGCATAACACTTGACTCGATGTCTTTCACGAGCAGCTCCACCCAGACATGCCGGAGTTTTATTTTAAAAGACAGTATATCCAGTTTTGTAGAAATGTGCAGGAGAGCCAACTCTCCCCCCCCCCTCCCTCCCCTCTGAAAAAATACCCAAACATCTTTGCAGCTCTAAAGCTTTTCTCTTTGAATATTTGAATATCTTTCAAATACTTTTCCTGCCTTGTTTATTAAGATATCGATACCACACTAAGGTAAAAATGTGTGCTGTGTTTTAAACTATCAGGTGCAATCTTTAGTTTTAGTAAGAATTTTACGGCACTTGCAATGCAATAAGGTCATATAAGTCCCGAAGATTAGAGGTGATACAAGAGAGTAACAAACACAAAACAGAAGGAGGAGAGGATAGAGATGATATATTTTTTTATAGGCAAGAAGGAGCAAACCACACCAGACAGAGCACCCGCCAACCACCCACTCAAGTAGAATTGATTACTCATTTTCATCCAAAACTGGACATACTGTCTTTTCAAAGAAAGACTCCAGCATGGTGTAAGATTACGGCCAATGCGGCGGTCTGTGCCCTCCTCGGCAGTTCTCTTGGAAGAAGAATGGTGTAAAGTTTCCCTCAGAATAGTCATACCCCAGACGGGCTGGGTGAACTGCTGGAGACGACAGCTCATAAATTTTATATGTAGGTATTCCCTGAGGGAGTTGGGTAAAAAGAGAAGTGCGTAAGTTAGAGCGTTATGATATTACGCGAGTATTGAATGTGTGCATTGCGATGATGACTGTGACTCATGTAAGAGTAGAATGTTCATTCAGCTGAATTCCTATTTCTCGAGACAGCACATTAAAGCTAACGACCAATTAGTATTATTTCGAAGGTAAGAAGAGTCCTGTAAAGAAAAAAACAACTTTGTGAAATCTGATACCTTCATAGGCATAATTCAGATAATTCGAAGGCACAGCTCTTGCCCCCCC
>NW_004797533.1:889341-890787 GCF_000002075.1 Aplysia californica
ATCCCCTTTTCCCGAGAAACCTGTTTTAAAATGGGGCCAAAACATAACTGTTGTATAGCTAAGGTGAGGTCAAAACCGTTATAGGCAGTCACTCAGTGTTAATATGTTCCTTGATGACAGCTGAGAATTTCTTAAAAAGGAAATAAATAAAGTGAGGTAGTATTTGAAGAGATGGAGCGGCGGCGGAGCGGTTAGTGTGCTTGCGTCTCCGAAGCGAAAAGTCCGGGTTCGAGCCTCGGTTCGGACACATAATTTCCCCCTCCTGCCCACCCAGCAGTAACGGGTACCTGACTTCACTACGAGTTGGGGAAGTAAAGGCGGCGTGGAAAGGAACTGGCCACCCTACCACAATATGTTGAAGGCCCAGGAAGTTGTCTCACTAACAAGACAATCTAAATCCCCAACGTCAGGATTGGATTTTACATGAAGAAGCCCACACGTTCCGCTAGCTTGTACACGCAATCGGGAAAAGACAGCAGTTTCTCGATCACTTGAATAGGCGTTAAGGCAAATCTTGAACGTTTAGCTCTCACTGGCAAAATTGCAGGCAAAGGAGCCACTGGTAGACACAGAGCAACCTCATTGGAGAGCATAAACAGATGGGTGACGACGAAGAAAGATCAAGACAATAATAACATAGCCCTAGCTTTGTTGGGTGCATCCGAGCGAAGGAGTGAATAGACAACCATGATCGCTGATGTCAGTCACATATCTGGCAATTTGAAAAAAATGTTCCCCCTGCCTTGAATAATTCTTTTCATTACTCTCAATGTATTGCGTTACGCATGCTTAAAGCCCACGCATCAGCCATACGGCCGGTATACCGAAGATCGTAAATCCTTTCTTTAAAGAATGTAACGTACGGCAAAGAGCACTTGATGGGTGATATGTCAGCCTTAGCAACACCATGAGTCCCTTTTACATCGTGTTTCTTTCAAAAGGACACATTTTAAATAATAAAGAGACTAAAATAAAAATCAAGGAAATACGAAACCGAAGTTGGGTTTCTCTTTTCCAGCGAAACCATTCATTCATTCATTCATTCATTCTGTTTTATTTCAATGAAAGGAATAATTATGGAAAATGGACGGACCATTGATTGGTGGCAACTATGGTGAAGGTTACACTATCCCGAGCAATTACGTCACAAAAATAGTTTGGTGGCGTCAGAGAGAGTATTATGACTTTCCAGTTCTGAAGATCCTTCTTTCTTCATTTGCTTTCATTGAGCTACATAAAGGGTTGAGCGCAACTAAATATGATGAATATTTGCTTTTCGATTCACTTATTCTAAAGTCATATATTATTCAGTCTTGCTGATAATGTTACTTCAAATTTGCTTATTGTCCCTTTGTGGGCAGACTGTGTCTTATGCAAGCGTGTGTATCTTTATCTCTAATTGACTGACATTATTTAGTCTATTTAAGAGGTCAGCTGCCCCCCCCC
>NW_004797533.1:891738-894925 GCF_000002075.1 Aplysia californica
TATCCTCTAGGCCACGAGAGCCCCCCAATGGAGAACGGACGAAAAGTTGGCCTGTGTATGTGTGTGTGTGTGTGTGTGTGTGTGTGTGTGTGTGTGTGTGTGTGTGTGTGTGTGTGTGTGTGTGTGTGTGTGTGTTTGCTGGTGAGAATCCCTCGGTCTAGTTTGATTTCACTTGCCTTGACGAGGAAGAGGTTGTTGGGGTTTTTTATAATTGGTACGATAACATTTTGTGGGTGGTTGGCGGGTGCTCGGATGTAGTTTGTTTCTTCTTTCCTATCAATCATCTGTGGTCCTTATCTCTACATTCTTTATTTGGGGCCACTGCAATAGTAACACCTGAGAGGTTGTCACCCCACACCATTAACTGTAAAAGGATGGCGTGGAGTTGGGATGGGAGGGGAGAGTTGGGATGGGAGGGGGGAGGCGGGTAATCAATCACCTCCTGTGATCGGATGGCGGATTGATTGAAACTGATATTCCCATACCCATTTGGTGTAACGAAACCTGCGTTAAAAAAAATAGTTACAAAATATAAGATATTATAATTGTATATCATTATGTCATGAAAGTCAGATTAATGAGAGTTTTAAAAAAAGACCAGGATCAAACAAAACAAAGCACCGCAAAACACAACAAAAAATAAAAACAAAAGTACAACGAAAAAAAAAAAAGACACAACGAAAAGGGGAACGGAAAAGTGCCCTGGTTTTATTCTGTTATGTAACGGAATAGTCAATAAGCCGGCCCTTCCTATGTACGGTAAACTGCGAAGGTATTTGAGTGTGGTTTTGATTATGAGGTAGCTGTGATTGAATCAGAATCGGGACCTCGAACATGTTTAGCTGATTCACGGCTCACTGATAACCGTTCCACTATTTGACTTCTCTACCAGGTTGGGTGACGTAGGGGGGGTACATTGTTTCGCTGAAAATAGTCCAGTGCGTTTATCTCAGAAGAACCAGAAAATAAGCAACTATATAAGCGATCTTGTGTAAATAGATGTGTATTTAAAAAAAATTAATTAAGTAGAGGTTTCACGGCCCTCGCAACTGCATAAGGTCATATGAGCACCAGAAGATTAGAGGTGTTACAAGAGAGCAACAAACATAAAAAAGAAGGAAGGGAGATAAGGACGATAGATTTTTTTATGGGAAAGAAGAAGCAAACCCCACCAGAGCACCCGCCAACCACCCACAACCTGATTAAGTGCTCACGTTCCTGTATTTGACCTCTCTACCAGGTTGGGTGACGTAGGGGGGTACATTGTTCTTCTGAAAATAGTCCAGTGCCTTTGTCTCAGAAGAACCAGAAAATAAGTAACTATATAAGCGATCTTGTATAAATAGATGTGTATGCCCAATGCAATTTTATTGCGCTCAAAATGAAAGTTAAAATTAAGATCTTCATGACAGAAAAGGGACGACAAGGGTTCTTTCACAGAGGTTTTTACAACACATTGCCAGAAATTTGCTCGGTAAGCGCACAGTGGAGGTGCACAAGAACGGAAGACGTCTTTTTTTTTAGCAAGTGTTTTACGGCGCTCGCAACTGCATGAGGTCATAATAGGAGCGCGTGGGACACACTAAACTTTTTTAGTTGTTAGGAAATTTTGAATGGGGGGCGGCCGAAGCCAACTCTTATCGATTTTGGACCACCAAGGGATCTTTAACGTGCGCAACTTGCACCCAGGACCTCTGAGATTGTTCTCCCATGTCCGAAAAGATTAGGTGTAGATTTTTCTTACCAGAAATCAGGGGTGTGGCTGAAAGACAGCAGTAAAAAGGAGCCAAGGAGTGGCAGTAGAAAAGCAGCAGAAAGAGTCAGGAGCCCAAAGGAGGGGGCAAGGGAGGTGAGGGGGTGTGGGCAGAGAGGGAAGACGAAACCAGACGACAGAACATTGCTAGAGAGCAAAAAAGGAGGTGAGAAAAGCGACAATTTTAGAGAAGAAAATTTTTCTTTTCGGACGCTACCCGGATTCGAACCCAGAACCTTTGACTGAGAGGCCAACACCTTAACCTCTCTAGTCCACGAGAGCACCCGGAAGAGGTCTACTACTTAAACTTATATTAAAATAATTTCAGGTCGGTACCATGTCGAATATCTGCGCAACCTAAGAAGTACTCGGTACCGAAAATCCCTGGGCAATTTTCCAACAGGTTTTTGAAAACTCCTTTGAACTTTTTGAAAAAAAGGATGAAAAACCAGCGCAATTTTCCGCTGCCCAACGAAAAAAATGAATGATTATGAAGATTAGAACCGGCTGTGCCGTTAGTAGAACTTTGGGAAAACCCGTTGAGAGGTGATCCCGTTGTAGTGAGAAAATATCGGTGAGGACCGAGACTGATCGGAAATCCAATTAATTAATGTTTTATTCAGAACGATCCTTTCTGGAGAAGTTGGCGATTTCCGAGAAATATAGTACCGGTATTCTTTTTTAGCAAAGATAGTCAAGAAAAATGGACTACAAGATGATTCACCCTGTTTTGAAATGCTACTCGAAAACCCACGCTCAATTCAAATTAATGTCACCACAGATTATACTGATAAAGACAAGCATGACGCGAAAAATTTTTTTTATACAGACACATGTATAGATAAAAGGATGAGAAAATGTGTGGATTTTCAAAGCTGATCATAACTGTATTAGTGGTGTAATAGTTAAGTATTTGTCTCACTCATAAAGGTATAATAAGTTTGATTCCAGCATAAAAAAGAATTTTTTTCTTATTAAGTATTTTCGTCATTCTGATTGAAAGCATCCCATTTTCAAGTTTACTTTAGTTTTAGTAAGTGTTTTGCGGCACTTGCTACACAATATGGTCATATAAGTGCTGAAGATTAGAAGTATTACAAGAGAGTAACAAACACAAAATAGAAGGTGAGGAGATCAAGACGATAGATGTTTGAAAGGAAAGAAAGAGCAGACCACACCAGAGCACCCGCCCACCACCCAATTAAGTTTATTGACCTAGATTGTACTGTTGGGGGAGTAAACTATTTAAAACTTATAACAAAGCAGGTTTGATGCATCAATTAGATCCTGGAACCTGTTGTATCGGCTACCACTGGAAAAAAACAAAACAAGAACTTTGTGAACTCGTCCAAACAGTCGTCTTGTTCTGTTTTGCTTTTTTGTGCTTTATCATATCTTATCATTATTATTATTATTATTATTATTATTACATGT
>NW_004797533.1:895151-897124 GCF_000002075.1 Aplysia californica
GGAGTGGGTAGTTGTTTGGTTTAGTTTAGTTGTTGTTTAGTTTTGTTTTGTTTGTTTTTTTAATTCTATCTAAGGGGGTTTTATTATCCGTTTTGCTTGTATATTTGGTTTTGATTTTTTTGCTTTGTTTGTGCTTGTCTGTTGTTGTTTTTTTAAATTTGCTTACCTGTTTGATTTTGATTTTCTCCAAGGGGGTTGTTTGTTTTTATTTGTCACTTTGGTTGTTTGTTTGTTCCTTTTTAGGGCGGGGAAGGGGGGGGGGGTATAGAGGACAAAACCTGAAAGCAATGGGCAGAAACGTTGACTAATATTAAAGAGTGTCTGCTAAACAAAGCTGGATTCGTTTTGTTAGGTTGTTGTTGTTGTTTTTTGGGGGGGGGGGTTATTTTGGGTTTTTTGCGTTTTTTGTTGTTGTTGTTTAGAGATTAATAACAAACGAAGCGGAATTGAGATCTTTATGAAAAGAAAGGGGTCCGTTTAAGGAAGAGAACTCATGACTTGGACCCTAGACGGTTAGTATAAGAACGTATAGCTTGGACTCCAACGTCTGAACTTCTGGTACCGGTTCGGGAATTTCCTTTCTCTCTCAGCACCGACGACAATATTATCATGTATTTCCTGGTTTGTAAGTGTGCCTTAACCCCACCGGGACACACAAAAGGAGCAGCGCTCTCGCCAGGTCGTAAAGAGAAAAGGAACGAGCCAAGAGGAGTTAATGTCTCTATTTATGGACATCTCCCCCCCCCCCCCCGGCCCCCGCCACTTCTAACCAACAAAGGTGTCATACTGACGCTCCTTGTCGTCGGGGGAGAAATAAATTCTCCAGATGGCCCCCAGAGGTGCACGGTTCGTTGTGCCCGCCCCGTGTGTTCAAAATGTGTCACGGTATGGTGGAATCAAGCGCTTGTCAATTTTTGGGCATGAGGAGTTACTGGTGTCATCTTAAAGACTGTTCAGTTGTCTTGCTATCGGGGAAGAAATACGCATCTATCTTGAGAAGTCGAGATATTTGAGATTGAAGAAGGTGAGGTCGCCAGGTTTGAAAGATAGAATTAACGAGAAAATGGCCGCCAAACCAAAGTATGGTTATTTCTATATCTTGACAGTCCGTGGAAACTGAAAACTTACATTTCTTTTATGCCTTTGATCCGCATTTTCAGTAAAACTCACACAGAAATATGTTTTTAATAGGACTTAAGTGGTATTAAGCCGAAAAACAAAAATTCGATAAAAATTGTCAAACTGGCAGAAAAATGCCAGTTTCTTCAATAATTTCTTTATTTTGACGAGCGCCTGATTTCACCACGATGTTTCACAAATGTTCTAAACAGTGCCCAGTAGAGCGTTACACTTCAGCTTTATCCCTATCAGTTCGCTCTGGGGTCATTTTGTCCCCCGCGGGTTGTATTCTTCACATTTTAGAATACATACTTCTAGTACGAAGATCTCTTTGAAACTTTCAGTATTTCTTTTTTAAAAAAAACAATTTTGAAAGACTGCTATGCATAGCGTACGGATCTGATCAACGAGTAAATTTCCTCTTTGGAAAGTGGTGGCACAGAGTTCCCCACGCCGTATGGATACGATAGTAAACCACGACGTACGGATAGGGTTAACCCTTCGTTGCCAGGCGCTGACAGTATTGAAGGATTTAGCTAGAGCAGGTCTGGTTTGAGGAGGCAAAGCCTCGGAGTGCACAGCATAGAGTTAATTAATAGGGATGTAGGAGCCTAAAGAGATTGAGTCTGAATTATGTCCGATGCACCTAGCTATATCAACCTTGACAGTATTCAAAATCCTACTCGATTCAGGTCATCCATCAAACAAACAAACTTTTCAAGGTTTTTATTGACAGAAAAATAAACGTAAGGCGGTGGAAAATGAATAAAGCCGCTGCGAAGTACATTGCACTTACAATTTCTAACCTCAGGTGCCCATTGCGGATGGGATCGGGTCGGGTCGGGTCGGGTCGG
>NW_004797533.1:899751-901836 GCF_000002075.1 Aplysia californica
CCCCCCCCCAAACCACCTACCAGTTTCCACTTAATCAAATAATCAGTCAGTCTACAAAGCTAATACAGCGTCGATAAAAAGTACATAATCCTTGTACAAAATGAGCTGAGCTAGAAAAAGTACAAAGGGTGCGGAATTGTAGATTTCCTTGTAATAGCCTCACTGAATATTGCCACCGTTTCATATTATAACGTCTAGACGTCTCCTGGTTTCATGAGCTGCCCAGACGGACTATGCAAATGCATGTCACAGGGACCAGTACTTAAAAGACACGTATCATCTGACAAGAAATATCCTGACCACGTGATTCCAGTCTCTCAGTTTTATAGCTAGTTGGTAAGCCGTGTCCCGAGTTTTAACCCTGTCTGTACGCCCTGGGGTCATTTTGTACCCCCCCCCCCCCCCCACCGGGGTTGTATTATCCACATTTCAGAATACTTCTAGAGCGAAGATCTCTTTGAAACTTGAAGTATTTCTTTAAAAAATATCATTTTGACAGACTACTATGCAAAGCGTACCGATCGGATTAACGAGTAAATTTCCTCTTTGGAAAGTGGTGGCACAGAGTTCCCTATGTCTTATGGATACGATAGTAAAACACGACGTACGGATAGGGTTAAGTGGTGGCACAGAGTTCTCCACGTCGTATGGATACGATAGTAAAACACAACGTACGGATAGGGTTAAGTGGTGGCACAGAGTTCTCCACGTTGTATGGATACGATAGTAAAACACGACGTACGGATAGGGTTAAGTGGTGGCACAGAGTTCTCCACGTCGTATGGATACGATAGTAAAATACGACGTACGGATAGGGTTAAAGGACACGTATCATCTAACAAGAAATATCTTGATCACGTGATTCCAGTCTTTCAGTTTTATAGCTAGTTGGTAAGCCGTGTCCCGAGTTTTAAAAATTGTCAGTGAGAAAAGTGGTTATCGTCCTTTTCTCCCCTCCTTCTATTTTGTGTTTGTTACTCTCTAGAAACACCTCTAATCTTCGGCACTTATATAACCGTATTGTGTTGCAAGTGCCGTGAAACTCTTACTAAAACTAAACTAAGAAGAGTGGTTGTCTTAGGCAGGTGGACGTCGTTGTAATGTGGCACAAGAAATAAAATGAAAGGGGGGAGTGAGGAGTGTCCGTTTGTAAAGGAGGTTATTTTAAACAGGTGGCCGACAAAGTAGGTTTGGCTGTATTGTTGATAAAGTTGAATTAACATGCCCCCCTCCCCCCCCCCCTTTTTTCCCACCTTAAAAACAGGCTCGGTTGTAATCCGGAAAGAACTTTTTTTTGTTTTTTTGTTGTTGCTTTTTTTGGGGGGGTGCATATTAAACTAAATCGCGGAAGGTTCCCTATGGTTTCCTCAAACGGGCAATTCTTTTTTGGGCGGTTACGGCACTTTCAAGACCTCCGCCCACTCATGGTATCATGCCTAGCTATGTTGCCATCGATCCTGGTTCGAATCTTCGAGTAGACATTCTCGATCGTAGGTTGTTTGGGAAGTTTTTTCAAGGTTCTCCGCCTACTTGACTCGGTCTTGACGTACATGGACATTAATTTCTGATAGATGCCCTCTTTCCCAAAGCATCTTACTGTGTTGTTTGGAGGCTATATACCCACACTATACCATAAATAGTCGCTTTTAAGGACAATCGGCCTAACCCAGATTTCAGGGGCTTCCAGAAATATTGACCTACCCCAAAAATGGGCATTGCCCTACGTATAGGAGAAGTTTGGTGTCATTGGTGAGTATATTTGTTTAGTTATAGAGTTATAAAGCTTTCTTTGTCTTTTAAAGAAACTGAACAAGAAACGAAAACTTTACATTCGATTTTCTCAAAACAACACTTTTCGGGATAGCCCCCTTGTTCTTAAAAGCGACCAAATACCCCCTTGATTTAAGAACGACCCCATTGCTATCCATAACGAATTATGCAAGGAACCATGGTTGCAATTCGTTTTTGAAGCTAACAATAGCATGAAAAGCATTCCTGAGGAACAGATTTTCCCGTTTACTTTTTTCAAAGGGAAGAGAAGACAAGTCATGTTTTGGAAGGCCCGTTGCAGCCTACAACCCCCCC
>NW_004797533.1:902437-903946 GCF_000002075.1 Aplysia californica
GAGAGAGAGAGAGAGAAAGAGAGAGAGAGAGAAAGAGCAATTGGAGGGGGGGGTGAGAGAGGGGCACACACACAACACACACATACATAAACACACACACAAACACACTCACACACACACACACACACACACACACACACACACACACACAAATCCACACACATAAGCAAACTCAGAGAAAATGAGAGTAAGAAAGAGAAAAATACATTATATGATACACTTATGTATATACATGTATATACACATGGAGAGAGATACATATATTATAATACAATACACATCTACAAATACACATATAAACACTCAAGGCATATACCTCCCCTCCATCCCAACACCCCCCCCACCCCCACCCCAAACAACACACATACATACGCATATACAAACACACAGAAGCAGAACAACATATTAACATAGTATATGAATAGATGGATAAAAATGGAATATCCACGCGTAACATCAAAACTGTATTATGGGGAACAGAAATAGAAAAAAAAAGTAGGTTAAGACTCATTACAAATGAAACAACAGAGTAGAGCCCCCCCCCCCCCTCAAAAGAAAAGTAAAAAAAAAAATTCTTAAAAAGAAGGAAAAAATGTGGCTCGTCGTTGCTAACATTATAGCCTCGCAGCTCTGTCTACTAGGCAGGACGGTTGGTTTGTAAAGTGGAGAGAAGAAGACATGAGGTTAAATGTCATAAAATAGTATGTTTATATTGGTACTTATAATTTTGCCTTGTGTTTCACATATTTCAATGAGATTTTAAAGAAAACAATGTTTAGGGGTTGTTGTTTTGTTGTTTTTTGTTGTTGTTATTTTAAAGACAGATTCAGAGGGGTATTCCTCAGTTAAGGAAGTGTATTTAATATATAGATCTATATATATATATATATATATAGGACATGCGGGCTAACCCAGATTTCATTTTATTTTTATTTATTTATTATTTTTTTAAATGAAGATTCGAAACTCTATCCCCCTCACGACAGTCCACCGTGATATCGTCACAGCTTACGTCAAATCTATACAGACAAGCAAAGTTATGTTACGAATCTGATATTCCGGTCACAGGACGTAACAATAAATTAAATGTACAAAAACTGGACTAATTGTCGCATTGCATTACCTGTAGATCCAAAAATAGTAACCGATAAATTTCCGAAAAGATACCTGGCTAAACTGTGAACATTCATAATGCGTCATGCATCTCTCTTTGACGACCTTGGAAAAATCATCTGAGTCACTAGGTCAGTTTATTTATAGACCTTATGAAGAGATGCGACAGCTCCTCTTTTTGCAAGATGCTCACATTGTTATGACATTTAGGTCAGCGACGAGTAATTATTTCCTTTTTATGGTGAAGAAAGCAATCAGAAATACAACAGTATTTAATCAAGAATCTTATTGCCGCGCAAAGCACATCGGTGTAATGAACATAATAGAAGCAACACTATGGTGGCTTCCCTTCCCACAGGTCTTACAGAAAGAAGAATGAAGCGGGGGTTGGGGGGG
>NW_004797533.1:904046-906946 GCF_000002075.1 Aplysia californica
TGCCACTGATAGATCCTTTTTTTTCTTTCTCTCGTTTTCATATATGTGTATCCTGCTTTTGCCGGCCTTAAATAACGACTGTTATTATGTTGAAGTGCTTCTCTAAGTACTCATAAAGTTGCTGGTTTGTTTTTCTTCTTTGCTTTTCTGCCTGCAGTCTCTCGTCTGTGGAAGAGGTGGGTACCGTAAAACTGCGTTCGTTCTGGCTTCTGCAGTAACCAAATTTAAGAATAAGAAACGACTTATAACGACAGGTTTAAGCTGTTTTGTGGACACGCCATTTTGTCTTTCACGTTTGAATTGACGTTTCTGTGTCTAGTAGTGCGTTACATTTGAACAAATCAAAACGAGCCAAAAACACAGTCGAAATGTTCTAAGACAGCCACCCATTGTCAAGAGAAACGAGGTTATTTTAACTGGTAGACGTCTTGGACAGTGTCGTTATAGTATTAAAGAGAATAATATTAAACTGTACCTTTACGATATAAAAGAAAAAAGCTGAGAGAGGGTGAATCAGTAGGAAGTGGTCGTTTGTACAGGTGATTCTCTTTGACAGGTGGTCGTTAGAACAGGTTTGACTACACGACAATTAACGAGTGCGTGTGTCTTGGGGAGATAAGAATGTGACTAATGAATATAATACTTTATAATTGGTCAGTTGATATAATTTTTTATTATCTTTACTGAGGTGTCTTTCTCTCTCCTGCCGGACAGTGGCGGACAATTTCCAGTCTTCTGTTTTTGTTTTTGTGGTTGTTCTTTTTGGAGAACCTTGGTTTATAAATAGAACAAGTGTGAGTGGTTCGTGACGTCATGGGGCGGTCGCTGTGTGTTGACCAGTGAATGGCCTCTTGCGTGAGCGGGTACTGGTCTTTGGGCCGGTCTGACAGTGTGGGGAGTACAAAGCGTTAATCATAAGGCATCCTAATTATGGGTTTGGCTTGCTGATTGGTTGATTTTTCTCTCAGTTAATGTCTTAATGAATGAATGTCCCTGATATTGAACAGTGACATTTATGTGTGGTGACCAGGTGAAGGGAGAGGATACTAAGGAAGACTTGGAAATATTACCAAAGTAAGATATGTGCTGTTTGACGAGGTTTTGTCACTCCTTTTGGATTTATTCTCGACGGCCAAACCTCGCGGTTTGAGTTTGTGAGAGCTATGTCAGCGAACATTCTGACCTGACTGACTGATCTCACACCTCTGAACTTGTAAAAAAGGACAGTTTAGAATAATTACTTTTCCCTCAAGCGGCGGTTTTGTGATCGTGTAGGCCTACGTGTGTGCACGTACTTGTGTTTGCCTGTCTGTGCGTGTGAGGATTACCTGGGCGTGACGTCATGTCCAGTCTGTCACGTGACCGGCCGTCCTCGGCCTCAGAGAAGGTCCGGCGGCCCCGGGACGTGGTCAGGCGGGGGCGGTTCTTTTCCGAGAAATCGTCCGCCAAGGCCAAGGACGCTGGCAAGGATAGCAGTGTCAAGGACACGTCCAAGGTGGAGCAGTTTCAGGAGAACGAAGAGAGGTAAGTGGGAGAGAGAGAGAGAGAGAGAGAGAGAGAGAGAGAGAGAGAGAGAGAGAGAGAGAGAGAGAGAGAGAGAGAGAGGGTGTGCGTGTGTGTGTGTTGGAGAATAGGGAAAATGAGCGGACAAAGAATGAGGGGAGAAAAGAGGGCTAGGGTTCAGGTTGGAAATGACTACGGGGAAAAAAGGGAGAATTGAAGAAGATGTAGTTACTTGTGCGAAAACATAAAGGGATCTGAAAACCGTCTCTATATTATCAACCGAAATTCAATTACGCGTTTCTTAATGGAAACTTTTCTCTAGCTAATTGGCGAGAGTTATTGCTTTGACCTCGATAGGATAATGTCATAATATACAGCCACGCTTCGTATGACATCCGTCATTTCTTCACACTGTGTGGTTCTTTAGAATTCCCAGAAGTTTTTTTTCACAAAGAGACTTTCGACAATTTGCTGCCTCGCGGCTTGAAGTTGCAGCGCAGAGAAGGAACTTCTTTATCAAGAAAGACATTTATTGTTAAACAAAAGAATTGATCTGATCAGACACTAAGCTAATAGATCTAAAGGGGAGGGTGCCAATTGGCCCAATCGGATCGGTTCGGTTCGATTTGTAGGCGGGGCTGGCCAGATTGAGGGGGTAAAGTGGCACAAACCGAAGGGAAACTATCAGAGCCGCGCACTTTTTTACAATATCGATACAATTAGATTGCCGATTCCATCAAACTGTTACAGTCCCCTTGACATAATTACTCTGTACAGCCCCCATCCAACTATATTCGTCTTTCTGCCGACGTAAAGCGACTTCCAGACCGTTTCTAAGCTGAAACTAAAATCACAGACCAAATAGAAAGGCACTACCAATGTACGCAGATGGACAAGTCTCACAACTTCACAATATTTATCATGAATGAGCCAGACAATTCTGCCCCAACTCTTAAAAAATCCCCCCAGTCCAGTAGATATGTTTTTATACTTGAAAGCCTATTTTTTTCAATACAAAGTCTAAATTATATCTGGTGCTCTTTGCTTCAGATGGCGTTGCAGTCAGCTTTGAAGCTCTCTTTCGCTTCTCCAGAAGAAGAGTAGGAAAGCACCTCCTTGCGTGCGCAGACCGACTGCTGTTCATCAGCTGTTCGTTTTAGTTCAGTGCGGAGTTTTAGGTTTTTTTGTTTTATTTTAATGACCTCTCGCCTATCATTCTAAAGTCAAATTAAATGAAGAAAACAGTCAACCCTTCCGCCGGAAGAGGTTTTTTGTCTTCCGAAATTTGAATTCTTATATATTTAAAAACTTGTCAGTTTCATTTTGATTTTTTAAAATACAAGTAGGGTGACTCTGTCCGCAAAGGGTGCGCATTTGCGAAGAGGGCGCCACCGAAT
>NW_004797533.1:908214-909342 GCF_000002075.1 Aplysia californica
CACACAGACACACACACACACACACACACACACACACACACACACACACACACACACACACACACGGGGTAATCCTGTCTCCCCACCAGACACCACCATTCTCCTCCTCGTCTCTCCAGCATGACCTGCTAGTCACAGCATGAATAGAACGTAGCATCCTAGCTAGAGACTCAAGTCACTCATTACAGTATGCATAGACTTGCATCTTGCCCTAGTGCTCCGATCTGCTCTAATCTGAACAAAAGGCTGAACGTATCCAGTGACTTTTGCGTGAAATGTGTCTGATGTAGAAAGTAGTTTATAATATAATGCCAGTTTCATCGCTGTTCATTTTGGGTTTGTCTTTTTTTTTCTTTTGTAATTCCCTTTTTTTTTGGGGGGGGGGGCTGTTAGGAAAATTATGTTCTTGCATTATTTCTGTCTACATAATGTTCTTAACGCCCTCCCCCCCCTCCCCCCTCCAAGAAAAATAAAAGCATAAATGACTAAATAAATAAATATATAAATAAATAGAAACCACCTTCAGTGGGAAAAAAGAAGAAAAAAGCGAAAATGACTGTCTAGAATGTGGATATCCCTGTAGGTACAGAGAGAAAGATAGAAAGATCATTACAACCTCCTCATTTCCTTCCAGCTTAGCTAGGAATAACACCGCCTCACACACTAACCTGGATAACAGAAATCAGAACACCAATTAGAAAAAGAAAAAACAAACAAACAGACAGACAAAAACAACAACCAAGATATGTACTGAAAAGAAATATAAAAGTAACAAGACAAACATATATTATAGACTGATTAAATAAAAAAAATAATCAACAGTCGTCTTTCACAACTCGGAAAGCAAGAGAGAACAAATACTTTTCTTTTGAAAATAAAACACAAACAGACAAACAAAACAAAACACAAAAAATCGCCGTTAATATAGCTTCAACAATACCACACGATTTAAATGCTGCTTTATTGAGGTCAAAAAGATCACGTGACATCACAGCCATTTCCATTTCATCGCCTTGTCCCGTGAAGAAAATTCAGGACAGCGTGATGGTTCATCCATGTTTGCAAAGTGCCAATTATTTATAGGGTAAGAGGGTGGTTTGGGTTTGTTTTTGTTTTTTTATTTGTGGG
>NW_004797533.1:910154-911201 GCF_000002075.1 Aplysia californica
AGGATGTTGCAAGATGGTGATAATGTCCTCCATATGGAGGTGTACACACGCACAAATCTGCAGACAGACTGGTAGACTCACTCCATTGATTGCGGGGAAGTGAGGCTAGATGGGTTGAAAGGGGGGGTGGAAGACGCTTTGTGTTGGTGGTGGAAGGTGGGTAAACGGATTTATGGTTAAGTAGGTAGGTAGGCTGTGGATTGATAAGTAGGTAGGTGGGTAGGCTGTGAGTAGAAAGGTATGTAGGTTGGTATGTAAGTAGGTAGGTGGGTGGGTGGTTTGGTAGGTAGGTTGGTGGATGGGGTGGATGGGTATGTATGGTTAGATATGTAGTTGATAGATAGATAGGAAGGCAGGCAGGTAAATTAGTAGGTCGGTCTAATGGCAGACTGGTGGATAGGTTGAATGGGTAATTAGACAGGTAGGTAAGTAGGTAATAAGTAGGCAGATACATGTATGTAGGTAACTTGTTAAGAAGTGATCTTTTGTGCAAGGAGTGCACCGATTTCCTCGTTTCGACCAAAGGCAGTGAGATGTGGTCGGTACACGGTACATAGTACACGGTACACGGTACACTGTACACGATTCACAGTACACGGTACACGATTCACAGTACACAGTACACGGTACACGGTACACAGTACACGATACGCGGTACACAGTACACGGTACACAGTACACGGTACACAGTACACGATACACAGTACACGGTACACAGTACACAGTACACGATACACAGTACACAGTACACGATACACAGTACACGATACACAGTGCATGATACACAGTACATAGTACTCAGTACACGATACACAGTACACGATACACAGTACACAGTACAAAGTACTCGATACACCGTACACTATACACAGTACACAGTACACGATACTCTGTACACAGTACATAGTACATAGTACCCACCGCACAGTACACTATATACAATACACGGTACACAGTACATAGTGCATGGTTTGTGTGCGGACGTAATTGACGATTTCTGAATGAGTACCGTTCATTCCTGGCGGGAAATTCTTGGCGATCCGGCCC
>NW_004797533.1:911301-913625 GCF_000002075.1 Aplysia californica
CCCCCCAAACTAACCATCCTTTCTCCCCAGAAAAAAACACAACAAAAACTGCCTTTTGATTCTTGAAAAGAAATAAATATGGCAGATAAGTATTATTGCCATAACCCTTTATTAGTGAAAATTTTGCAGTATCTGTTTTCTTTGTCTCTTTTCTAGTTCTCTGAGCGAGAGACAGAGCATTATTTTTAAAAAATACCATCATTTTAGTTTTTGATATTTGTATAAAAGTGTATGGCACTGTGATTTTAACGAAGTTAATAATGTGTGTATAAGAAATGCAATCATTTTATAAGGCATGGTAACAACTAGCGAATATGTCATTGCATATTACATACTACATACACAATATAAGTGTTTGTATATTTCTTCCCTCTGTCTTTCCATTCAGTTTATAATTTTTACACCATTCAGAAAAGTTAAGTACAAAATTCCAGTAAGCGGTTTCTTTATGGTCCAGCCTGAATTAGCCCAATTATGGTTGAATCATCCGCAAATTTGATCAACTTGATGTTACTGTTGTTTATTTGGCAATCGTTCGTGTTTAGTGTGAATAAAACTGGTGACAAAACTGTAATTTATGCTACATCCTGTTAAAAGTAAAAAAAAGGTGTGTGTGTGGTGGAGAGGGGGGAGGGGAGGAGTCTCACAACGTGACGTCACAGTCCTTTTATGAATGGGTTAGCGGTCTCCCCGGAAGGCGCTGAAACCTGTGGTGACGAAGGGAGACGTCGGTTCTACCTCGTGCCTGGAGCAAGCAGAGAGGAAAGGGGGAGAGACGGGGGGACTTACGGAGGTGCATTGAGAAGGACGGGTCGGGGTGGGAGGTGGTGGGGTAAACTGGTGGCCAAAGGAGCTAGCCACTGGAAATGACTGGGGAAAACTGAGAGCTGTTGGGGTCTGGGAAGCGGAGCTTGAAGGACAAGGGAACCTGCCGTTTGTTGTGGACAAGCTCAAGGGAAGAGAGCTCGCGGGAGTTTGTGGGGGTGGGCTGGGCTCTGGGAGGGGGAAAACTCCGTCTGAGAGATGAGGGTATGGGGAGTTGCCACAGGAAGTTGCTGGCGTTACCGGGGATAAATGGTTGAGGTACATACTGCTCGCTTCCTGATGATTATTACAGTCAGGTGCACTCTGTTTCTCGGGATGGCTAAAGCTAGGCTGGACTAAATTTGGATGCACACAAGAAAAGACGGGAGAATTAAGGGCATCAAAAATGCTGACACTTGCGGTTTGAGTGTCAATTTCAAGTTTGCCTAGCCAACTGTCAGTGGATTTTGGGTCAGCCTTTCGTCCGTTCCCTGGGGATTCTGCTTGCACAGTTTGAGGAATGTTCGTACCATTTGGTACTGTGTGTTGATTGGATTGCAGCAGCAACTGTTGAGGCTCCTTTTGAATCTCCGGTGTGGATTCTTGGAGACACATCTGAGACAAATCTGTGAAGGCCTCCATATTGAAGCCAACAATGGAGTTCACCATCTCATCCCAACTGAGCAAATCATCGTTGTTTTTGGCAAGCGACGGCTCTATGATAACTGAGCTTGTGTTGGTCTTTCCAAGCGCGTCTGTGGTCTCTTGAGTGGGATTGGAAGGGACAGAAGCCTCCTCGGGGTACTGATATTGTCTGTGTGCGGCGAGTACCACGGTGTTTTCCTGCGGAGCGAGGTGAAGTCGAGAACGAGTTTCGTCACGCCACGATAGCATGGGAGACACAGACGGTGTGTCTTCTACTTCTTGAGGAAAAGCGAGGAATTCTTGAGTCCCGCTGCCCAGGGTTGGGTCAAGGGGAAAAACCTGTGAGCCCGGTGAGACAGTTTGTACGAACTGTCCGTCAGCCGTGTCGTTTGTCTGAAGTGGAGCCGGAGCACGCAGACTCTGGAGTTGGGGACAGCCATCATCTCGCTTCACTTGCGGCACGGGGTTGATATGGCTCAGGAAGGGGGTTCCAAGGAGCGAGTTGCGAAACAGGTCGTCTGACTTAGGTCGTACGCATAGTATTTCCGGTTCTGTCAGCTGTTTCATCTCATACGTACTCTGAGATGTTGGAAGTGTTTGCTTCGGGAGTGGCTTGAGATGAGAAACCACCCATGATCTGTCGATCTGTGAGAGCTGTCGAAGTTTTTCTTGCTGGCTGAAGCGACACCCGTCAGAAGTACAGTGTTGCTTAATTTTGATCTGAAGACTCTCCACTTCCGCCTGGAGTTGAGGAATCTCTTCCTGGAGTGCCTGGTTCTCTTTCTTGATTTCTTCCACTTTCTGAGGAGCAATCAGAGATAAATAGATAAATAAATAAATATACAGATAGATAGATAGATAGATAGATAGATAGA
>NW_004797533.1:913962-915023 GCF_000002075.1 Aplysia californica
CACACACACACACACACCCCGGTCACACGTTCAAGCCCATCACTACCATTTTTCTCTCCCTTGGTATAATATCTCCCTTGAACAAGCCTTCATTATCCACTATCCCCAACGAAAAATGAAGGCCTTTTTTCACTTCTCCCTTTCGTTTTCAGAACATTTTTGCTAACCCTCTCTGTTTTGCAGTATGTACAATTCCCTCATTTGTTAACCTTTTCCATCCCAGCACTGCTTGTTGCTCTCTGCTCAGCTTGGTCAGTTGCCACCCGGGGTATGACACTTCTTGCCGCTTGGTACTTTCGTTTGGTTTGGTTATAGGGGTTTGGTTTATTTTTGTTTTGTTTTGGGTGTTTGTTTCTTGTTTAATTTTAGTTTGGTCATAACCTGTTGAATTTCATTTTTGTTACTATTTTTCCTTATCTTTTTTTTCCTTTCTTCTTTTCTTTCTTCCTTTCTTTCTTTCTTTCTTTCTTTCTTTCTTTCTTTCTTTCTTTCTTTCTTCTTTCTTTCTTTCTTTCTTTCTTTCTTTCTTTCTTTCTTTCCTTCTTTTAATGTTTGAGGTTGTTTGAGTTGGTTTTGATGTTAATAACGTTGTTTTGTGTTTATTTGATGGTTTGTTATCTGGGACGTTTGTACTACTTATCTATTCCAATAGTAGTTTTTCGTTGCAAGCGAAATGTTTTTCGTTGCTGGCGATTTTTTTAGAAGACCAATCAGTTTTGTATAACTTCGAATTTGGACGTCCAATTTCCCTGTATGTTATGCTGAGTTATCTAGTCACTATTTTGTGTGTGTTTTGACAGTCTGTGTCAGTGGCTCCGACTTTGGTGTTTTGTCGGGAAAAGCCAGTGTGTTGTCTCCCGCCTCGCACTAATGGATCTGGACCTTTCAACTTTTAGACGTACGATGTATTAATGGTCACATCACACCGCATCACATCACTTCACAAGCATACACAAACACATGTCCGCACGCATATACACATGTGTGCACATGTACGTGCGCGGGCGCACACACAAACACACACGCACGCACACAGGCACTCACACTCACACGCTCGAGCG
>NW_004797533.1:915123-916207 GCF_000002075.1 Aplysia californica
AGATAGAGAGAGAGACAGAGAGAGGGACAGAGAGAAAGAGACAGATAGAGAGAGACAGAGAGAGAGAGAGGCAGAGAGAGAGAGAGAGAGAGAGAGAGAGAGAGAGAGAGAGAGATAGTTTTGTATATCTTTAATTTTGAATTATGCCCCTATCAGCGAAATTAAGAATACTCAGAAGGTGAGCTTCAGGCCGTGCAGAGCGGAATAAAACGTCCATGCAAAAGTACCGAGACACGATAAGATACATTCTCTCTACATGGGATTCGAACTCAGGTCTCTTGAGTGCCCAAGGGAAGCGTCTAACTGCTAGACCACAGACGTCAGTAGAGAATTAATAACACAGCAGTGCACAAAGAAGAAACAGCTAAAATGATAATCAGATGCAGAACATTTTGGAAGAAGCAAACTGGTGCGTCTTGATAAGTCAGTAGGGTTTCGAAAAGTTACTATGTCAACTGGATTGATCTTTTTCTCTTTTTGTTTCTTTAAAAAAAAAAAAAAAGCAACATACGTTGGCAGTAGTATCTGCTTCTTAAACATTGATCAAGTTTAATTTCTGAAAACACCTCTGCGTAACACATGAATACAGCTGAAATGTGCAAGGGGAAAACAGACTATGCCACTCTTTCGCATTTTGAGAAATAAAACAAAACTCTTGTTTTTCCAAACGAAATCTTATTTTATCAAGATAGATACTGAGAGACTCGCCAGGCTTAGAAGGGACAGAACGGGCACGTGAACATTTTCAACCTATGCCACAACTCAAGTTGTCAAAAAACAACAAACTGACATCTCATTTCCCCTTTCAATACAACAACTTTAAAACATACCTGTGCTGCTGTCTTCTGCAACGCCTTCTTCTTACGTCTGCACTTTGTGGCTGCTCGTCTGTTCTGTTCTTTCCTTCTTTCTCTCTTCTCCATCTCAGCTTTGGTCATCTGGAAGAAGAAAAATAATGTATAATTAATGGAAAATGTCCATTTGTTTCGAGTAGGTATTTCATCTTGCAGACAGACAGATAGACATAATATAGATAGATAGATAGATAGATAGATAGATAGATAGATAGATAGATAGATAGATA
>NW_004797533.1:919073-920590 GCF_000002075.1 Aplysia californica
CTCTCTCTCTCTCTCTCTCTCTCTCTCGCTCGCTCATCACACATAGCCACATTGTCCTACATCCCCAAACACGATGTATCATAAAATTTCGTCGCAATATAAAGCAAAACTTTGCCCTTATTTTATGTTAATAAATCACGAACGACCTCTGTGTGAAATGTATGCGTGTGTTTGTGTTCTCTAAGTACTGGATTTCCACCTCAGTTTTCTACTGTGTGAGACGGGCCTCACTCAACCAACATGTTGGACTGTTACGGCATTAAAAATTAGTGTTAAAATCCTTGTTGTGTACAAGATGAACTTTGCTGAGGTCAGCACATTTTCAAGCCAGTAACCTATTGAAAATAATATATTGCTTCTTCAAAACGGGTGTTCGTAATGTGTGCAGAGTGAGTCGTTCCTTTCGTTTTTACCTATCTGATGTGGCGTTTTATCGGGAACAGTTGTTAAAACAGAAGCACTTAAGCCATTCGACAAAGGGTGGCAAGACTTTATGTGGAATAGATTTTCCTCGAGACCATGAAAATCGATCGGTTTTAGGTTATTTCTGTGTTGGGTCTGTTCTTTGCTGATCCGATAATTCTCAAAGGTTCTTTGTTGTTAGTCTTGCTATGTCGGAGACGTACAGTTGTGTGAAAGGAGTTTGCTCGTCTAAAAACGAACAGTTTATACCAAATGAAAGATGGATACAATGAGCAAGAGGTTGTTTACTTACGTGCAACGTTTCCATGGTGACGCTGAACATTTTGAGATCTTCTACGTTGAGTGAGCGTGTGTGTTTATAAATGAACTGTTCGAGACCTAAAAGGGGGACCTAAGTTCAAGAAGAGGCTTAGAGGTTATTGGGGTTTTTTTCCAGAGAAAAGAACCCCTCTTTTTATTTTGAAACAAACAAGAACGGTCGTTTGGTGAAAACAAACTTTAAAAAGAAAAAGAAACAAAACAAACCCTAAAAAGACACACAGGAACAATGCAGCCAAAAAAGCTGAAAAGTAGGAGCTGCCGCCCTCCAGCCGCCCACGTAAAGAACAAAGAAGGAAATAATTATTTATGGAGCATGCTCGTAGCAATAAACAGGTCCCTATATTATCGTCTTATGCAGTTGCAAGCGCCGTAAAACACCTTGAAAAAAAAGCCTCGGAAAGACAAATATCTTGTCGGTGATACTCTGGAGATTCAATACGAGTATTCGCACAGTTTCAACACGTTAGCCTGACAGGTGGTGGATGTTATAGCTGAAGGTCTGAAGTCGTGAGAGAGTATTCGAGTCTTCCCGGAGTGGACGATGAGCACCCTCCCCCGGCCCGAGTCCGACCACACGGATTTGAAAAAAAAAGGCTGGAGATGGAGGTTAGTAACTTTATAGAGGCTCAGGAGATCCGAGTTCGATTCACTCTTGGGGAACATTTTTGTCAAGTAATATTATATCGGTCTTTCTGCTGGGGCCTTGTTTCCCTCTCACCCTTAGCCTGGGTTAGCCTGACAGGCTTAATGAAAGCCCGCCTCCTAATAATATA
>NW_004797533.1:920690-921963 GCF_000002075.1 Aplysia californica
TCTCTCTCACTGTGTGTATGTGTGAATTTGTTCGCTTACGTGTGTTTGAGCATGTTTGTGCGTGTTTGTGTGTGTTTGTGTGTGTGTGCGCGTGAGTGTGTAAGTGTAAAAAGTTTGAAAATGTGTTTGTAAGTGTGTAAGCGCGCATGGGCGCGCGCGCGCGCGCGCGTGTGTGTGTGTGTGTGTGTGTGTGTGTGTGTGTGTGTAAGTGTAAGTGTGTGTATGTGTGTGTGCATGTGTGTGTACGTATGTGTGCGTGTGTAAGTGTGTAGGTTACATCTATGTCCGCGAGGCGGTAACAGAAAAAGACGAAAATTCCAAAGCCACATTTTATTATATTTTATGTAAAATGCAAAACTTAATGCTACTCGTCATACATGTCTGTTTGAATTGTTACCTTTGAATAAATTATAAATCATAATTTTACTCATCACCATCTAGCCAGAGCGCTACTAGTCAGTACGTGTAGGCCTATAATCTTTTCCCTAAATATGTTTATTCAAGAAAGTAAACTTAGGACTACAGGTAAAAAGAAGATAGATCACGCGAAAAATACGCAGCTTTTATAAATTTTGAAACATTAACCCAATCCGTAGGGTTAAAAAGACAACAATTAAGATAGGTGACCTTTTCGGTAAGTTCTTAGCTTTGAATACTGTCTAGTTTTAGTTTTAGTAGAGGTTTTACGGCACTTGTAACTGCATAAGGTCATATGAGCGCCAGAAGATTAGAGGTGTTACAAGAGAGTAACAAACATAAAAAAGAAGAAGTGGAGAATAAGGACGATAGATGTTTGATAGGAAAGAAGGAGCAAACCAGAGCACCCGCCAACCACCCACTAAATACTGTCTGAGGGGTAATCTCATCCGGCTGGATCTGCACGGAACATGGTCTTTAAGAAAAACAAAATGTCAACAGAGAGGGGTAGGAGAAAAAGGGGCGTGGTGGAACTTGGTTCTATTCAGGATGTCAACATCCAAATACGGCATTATTATGTTCTGTTAGTTGTGTGAATATACACACATACACGAAGAGAAACACGCACGGTACATCATAAACACACGCTCGTGCGCACACACATACCTGTTCACACGTTGTACAGAGCCTACACACACACACACACACACACACACACACACACACACGCGCGCACACACACACATACACACACACGCGCACACACAAACACACCCCCATACACACAAACAAACACACACGCTCACACACACGCTCACACACGCACACACATACACTTACGCTCAAAAGTAGAAAA
>NW_004797533.1:924771-926067 GCF_000002075.1 Aplysia californica
TATATATATATACATTTACTTCCTTAAAAACGTTGGAAAGAGTGGGGTCATCAAATAATACTGTATGAAGTGTGTATACTAATGGATAGACATGTGAAATTTTCTATAAAAACAATAAAAATACATAACACATGTACATGTACTCTCAGTAATATAAGTATCCTTTATTACTTAAATATTTACAGCTAAAATATGTAACACGCTCATATGACCTTTTGCACTTGGGAGCGCCGTAAAACAATTACCGAAAATAAATAATAATAATGTGTAACTCAACCTGATGTATAAGACTCACTGGAGAAATACTAAAACTAAGAATTAGGAACAAAGATATATATACGGTACATCATATTAAAAATGTTATATCTGGTTAAAAGAAAACGCATTGAGGACGAAGTTTAAGTCAGTACTTACAGATTCCAAAGTCATAGCAGCAGAAAGTTGTTTCTTTGGAACCGTTTTGCGTTCAATGTCGAGTTTCTTCAACTTCAAGGATCAGGTATAAAATAACCAACACTAGGAATTCTGCAGTAACTCAAGCAGGAACGATAGCGCGGAGATAAATACTTTCTAGACCTGTACTTGGTACAAAGCTTATCTTTAAACTTTGATCTTGTACTTGTAGTAGGCGAACGGTTCTGTCGACTGTCCCGTCTGCTAGGACCATTGCGAGCGAAGTGGTGCAAGACGTACGGTGCTATGCTTTTTATAGTATTATTAGTAGTTGCCGCTGCGCTCAGCTGAGCGATTTCCGAAGTGGGCTGGTGATCGGATTTCCCCGAAACAATGAGTGACGCGTCGGCTCGTGCGGTGCAGCGAGACACTCGAAAAGCCCACACACATGACTCGATGGAAAGTGAAACTAAAACCAAGCAATTTTTTCGTTTTCGTTTTAGTAGAGGTTTTTTGGCGCTCGCAACTGCATAAGGTCATATGAGCGCCAAATGCAATTTTTTGTAATGTGGACAACGGAGGGGGGGGGGGGGGGGGGGGGGGAGGGGGGGGGGGGGTTGATGGAGAGGTGAAAGGATTTAAGGAGACAATAGTCGTGTTATGGATAACGTGTTATAGATAACGGATAGATACTGCGCAGAGACATAATATTTCAACAAAGAGATCCTACCTCCCAGCTCGTCTCTCCCAAAAAAATGTGAGAATACATTAAAATTTTTAATGGGATCCAGTACGAACCAAAAATAAATAAATAAATAAATAAAAATTATCAGGTAGTACTTGATTCCCGGACCAAGTGCCCGACCTATGCGTCGAAGAATCGTCTGGTTCTTTTCTTTCTTT
>NW_004797533.1:926345-928715 GCF_000002075.1 Aplysia californica
TGTGTGTGTGTGTGTTGCCATAGATCATTCACTTCTTTCACCCTCTTTCTTCTGTACAGTGTCGGTTGCTTTTATCATGAACTATTTCCTGACACTTTGATGGCCCCGTAGTGTCGGAAGAGCCGTAAAATCCCGCTCAGCCGGCCTGTTTATGGCACCCACTTACCGCCCGCCTTTTGCTATGAAGGCTTCACGTACTTTCATGTGTATGGTGGACTGAGGATGTGTTTGGCAGTTCCTCAATTTCTGAGTCAGAGCATGAGGCCAAAAAAAAAAATGGTTGGTTTCTGTTTGTCCTATCTTACTTTTTTCGCCAGCACTAAATGACCGTTATTGTGTCGATATGCGTCTCTTTCTTCGGACAAACAAACAAACCAACAAATCTGTAGTAATTCTCCTAATCTTGGAGACCTACATGACACGTTTGTGTTGCAAGTTCCGTCAAATTCTAGTTGAAACCAAACAAAATAGAAAGAAAAAGCAAACTAAACAAAAAAACAGGCGTTTCCCGGCAGGTCCTACGTCTTTCCTGTCTTCATCTATTTTTGTCCCTCTTCTTCCTATTTCCCTAAGACCTTATTATACATACATCTACTTAATATTTTACCGACACTGTTGTCAACTGTTGTCATTGTGTCCCTGTATATTTTTATCTCTCATCATCAACAACAAGCATGTCTTTCTGTGTGGACAACTGGTATTATTTTTGTGGACATGCTTCTCCTGAGGAGACTTTCCCACCATACTGTACTTAACTCCCGCTTGCCGCCCTGTGAAAACACTCTTTACAGTGGACTAGTTGACTTACGTTTATAACTTAAATGCAAAGTAGGAATATTCTTTCTTTTGTTTTAGTAAGCATTTTGCACGGCACTTGGAACATAATTAGGTATGTCGAAGATTAGAAGTATTACAAGAGAGTAACAACGATAAAAATGAAGGAGGAGAGATAACGACAATAGATTATGTAAGACTCCGCCGTACGCCATTTTGAAAAGTGACGTATGACGGAGTCTTTGAACTATCGAACTGTCCGTGGCGGGTGGTTGGCGGGTGCTTTGATGTGTTTTGCTCCTTCTTTACTATGAATCATCTATCGCCCTTCGCTGTCCTTCTCCTTTTCTTTGCCTGTGGCTGTCTTGTAACACCTCTAATCTTCGGCACTTAAATGACCTACTTGTGTCTCGGATGCCGTAAAACTCTTACCCTTAAACAGAATTTTTTTAAAAGCGAAACAACTAGCTGTGCGCACTTTAAGATACGGTGATATAATGATAGATCTATAGGTACCATGAGTGTACTTTGGCGATGGTTGGAAGGCGCCACTGATAGGTCGTACCTGTTTTTCTTTCCTTTTTTTAGTCTTTCTGTCTGTTTATCTTGATATTTTCCTGCTCTAACTGATCTTGATTACATCGATGTGCTTGTGTTACGCTGTTTCATATTGCAATAAAAGTACGTGATTTCAAACCCCGCGTTGGGAAATCGATTTTTTTCGAATTTCTTCCGTTATTTATTTATTATTTTATTTAGCTGGCATCTAGCTACCCACTCAGTCTACGACGTCTTTGGTTGGCATGGTCAAATCAGCCCGTCCCCTGAAAAGCCTACAATGTGCTACATTGTGTTGATTTGCGTGAGACACCCACCGCCGTCGCTCACAAAGCGCTCTATGCTGTAAAGTGGGTTTTCCCCACTGCTCCTCCTCGTATGACGCACACAGCTGAAGATGCTTCGCTGTTGTTGTTGCTGTTGTGGCAGATAAACGACTCGGTGTCTACCCACTTGAACTGACTTAACACCCCCCCCCCTCTAATTTCTCACCCACTTTCCTATTGTTCTCCCCTCTTACCTCATAAATATGTCACAACACAGTGGAATGAGGCGCTCGTCATTCTGGGGGCATTAATTGAAGATGTATTTGTCTTAACAGCTTGTTCATTTGCATTGCTTTTCATGAAAATAGGTTTCTATAGGGCCTATCAAATAGAAGTCGAGATATTTGCGATTGAAGAATGGGGGTCGCCTCGTGTCAGGGGTGAAATTAGTGAGAAAATGGCTTGTTTCACAGATCTACTTCGAAAACTGAAGTGTCTATGGAAACTGCAAATTAATTTCTAATATGATGTTCCCTGGAACAACGTTTTTCAGTGAAAAAAATCATAATTTATCTCATCAAGTTTCCTCCAAATTAGGTATGGTAGATCTACTGAGCAATTCTTGGGAAAGATTCCGTTTTGTGCCGGCATCCAGCTCCTTATCGGACTTCCGGCAGAAACCTGGTCAGTCAGGTCACTTCCGGACTGTCTGTTTACATTTGCTGAGTGCTCGTAAACCATGTTCATTCTCTCTCTCTCTCTCTCTCTCTCT
>NW_004797533.1:928815-930445 GCF_000002075.1 Aplysia californica
AGAGAGAGAGTGGGGGGAGAGAGAGAGAGACTGAGAGAGAGAGAGACAGAGAAAGCGAGAGGGAGAGAAAGATGGAGAGAAAGAGAGAAAGAGAGAGAGAGAGAGAGACAGGGGGAAAAGACAGAAAAAAATTAGAGACTTAATGAATGCGCAGGTAATGATATTATAAGTACCATTAGGAAAACGGGCTTTATGCATTATTACTTTTCCTGAGTTAGCCGGATGTAAATGAGCATTTATTTAGTTGGCAGGGCAGATAAAATTTCAATAGAGATTATAATAAGAACGGTTCTGTCTGTTTAACCCTATACGTACGCCCTGGGGTCATTTTGTACCCCGGGGATTGCATTCTTCACGTTTTAGAATACTTCTAGTGCAAAGATCTCTTTGAAACTTTCAGTATTTCTCGAAAAATCATTTTGACAGACTGCTATGTAAAGCGTACGGATCGGATTAACGAGTAAATTTCCTCTTTGGAAAGTGGTTGCACAGAGTTCCCCGCGTCGTATGGATACGATAGTAAAACACGACGTAAGGATAGTGTTAACTTTGTATTACGTCTGTGGCTCAAATCAATGTGGTTTGTCTTAAACTTGTCGGTGAGAGGAGATAATGCGAAGATGTGTGGGTCTTTTTTGATAACGAAGTTGTGCTTTTTTTCTTCTTTTTTTTTTTTTAAGTGTTTTACGGCGCTCGCAACTGCATAAGGCCATAATATGAGCGCACGGGACACAATAAACTTTTCAGTTGGTAGGAAATTTTGAACTTCGCCCAGGTGGCGGCTGAAGCCTACTCTTATCGATTTTAGACCACCAAGGGATCTTTGCGTGCGCAACTTGCACACGAACCCTCCGAGATTTTTCGGATTTGAACCTGGGACCTTTGAATGAGAGGCGATCACTTAACTTCTAAGCCACGAGAGCCCCCTGGATCTTCTTCGATAACCAAGTCCTGCTTCCTTTTTTTTTTCTTTTAAAAAAAAAAGTGTTTTACAGCGCTCGCAACTGCATAAGTCTATAATAATAATATGAGCGCGCTGGACACATTAAACTTTTTTTTTGGCCCTATTAAAGTGGGTGGATAGCGTGTGCTCTTGTGCGATTTGCTCCTTCTTTGCTACCAAACATCTATCGCCCTAATCAGCTGCCCTCCTTTCTCCTTTTTTGTGTGTGTTTGTCATTCTCTTTTATACAAACATCTCTAAACTTTCGGCACCCACATGATTGTATATGATTGTATTGCGCTCATATGACCTTATCCAGTTGCGAGTGCTGAAAAACGAAACACCATGTGATTGTATTGTGTTGCAAGTGTCGAAAAACACTTTAAAAAAAAAAAAAGAGATAGGTAAAGAGTTAACGTGAGGCAAACGATCAGCGGCACTGTAAGGGAGCCCCTTTTCCTGGAACACAGACCAGAACACCAGACAGAATCTGCGGTCACGAACGAATCTAATCGGAAATCCTCGTACTGGCAGGGCTATCAAGAAAGCGATTGCTATAATTATTTATCACTGTCGAATCTTCCGGTGGTTTTCAGGGGGGAAAAAAATTAAAAATTGTTTTAATTCATCGTCGTGGAAGGAGAACGCATTCCACTCGAAGAGAGAGAGAGAGGGAGAGAGAGAGAG
>NW_004797533.1:932359-933379 GCF_000002075.1 Aplysia californica
AGAGAGGGGGGGTTAGGGGAGAGAGAAAAAGTAAACAAATAAAGAGAGCATCACTCTGTCAGTAAGAATTTCAAACCCGTGCTTCAACCGCACTGCAGCAGAATTTTCGAAATGTATATATAATATTATAAATACAAACATTATATCACGGCTATGCATATTTAATTTGATGTTTAATCTACGCTTCAGGGGAAAATGCGCCCTTAGATCTGAACCAAGGACCTAAAAACAACCTCCCAGGTCTGAATCAAGCAAATCCTTCCTTTGAATTCCTCTGGGCTGGAAACCGGGCCGTCTGACACGCCTGTTTCCAGCCCGACGTTTGAAGATGAGCAAAGTCTCGAGTTTCCGTGTAGTCACCATGACCTGGACGCAGGAGGGAGGATTTATCTCCCCTCACAAAGAACGAACGAAACAGACAGACGGACGCACACAGGCTTCATTGGTCCTGTCCTCATCAAAATTCAACGAGTGATCATAGAATAATGTAACGTGATGTTGGAGTTGGGGCTAGGCGATGACCGTCTAGAGTTGGGGTGAAGGGGAGCGGGGAGCGGTAGGAGTGAGGAAGGGGAGCGGGGAGCGCCAAGAAGGAAGGGAGGGGGTGGGGGGGGTGAGGAGGAAGGTGGTAATTTGTTTCAAGCTGCCTGCTTTGTCGTACGTGCCCCTATAATACAATGGTGATGATAATGCATGCAACAGCAATGATAATGGCAACAAAGATAATATAAACTATTATCTCTTCTAGATGTACAAACACATGAGCTCTCTCAGCACACAGTTACTCACACAAAGTCACATTAGCACACACACACACACACACATACACACACACATACACACACACACACTCGTGTGCGCACGTGCTTGCGCACAAATTCACACAATATGCGAACAGTCACATACATGCACACTGTCACACTCACATGTACATACTTTATCTATCTAGATTCTACCCATCCATGTATCTATCTGTTGGTCGCTCTATCATTCACTTCCACACACACCCACACCCACACC
>NW_004797533.1:933970-935557 GCF_000002075.1 Aplysia californica
ACCCCCACCCTCCGTTTGACTGTTGTCGCTGCTAGCCAAGGCCATCTCCGATCCGACCCTCCACTACTCGTGATGCGTTTTAGCGTTTGAAAACTGTTGCTCAATGCACGAGAAGGTTAGGCTACCTAGGCCCACCTCGAAAGCTGTTGTTGGTATGTATTGGCGCGAACTGCCTGCCACAGGTTTTATCTTCAGGCTATATTTAAATATTCATAGACTGAGTTGGCACCCTGAGGCTTGTTTATTGCATCGTGTAGCCTACGGTCCTAGAGGAATTTTTAATGAGGTGTTCTTTTCAACTCAATTCGCGAAGAATGTTGTGGGTCCTAAAAGTCGAAAACGCAATTGTGAATTGTGAACTGTGAATGTGAGGACATGTGTTCTATGTCACCCGTTTGTGTCGGCCTAGGCCAAGTCCCACAAGAGGGAGGAGGCACTCGTCGTTTTTTTCTCCTCCAACTCCGACACTTGATTTTTGTTTTGATTTGATTTTGTTTAGCCTAGATCTAGTAGCCTGGCCTCCACTCCGCGTTCAATCGCTGCCTCGTGTGTTTTATGTGTGCTGTGTGTGAACCCCGAGGTGTGAGAGCCTATGGTGTGTTGTGTAGACAAGACAGTGGGCCTTTTGTGTTGTTTACTGGGATCAGAGTCGTGAGTTTGGTGTGTGAGCTCTTGGTTTGTTTTGTTTTGTTTGTTTGTTTGTTGTTGTTGTTGTTGTTTGTTTTTTTGTTTGTTTGTTTTTGGTGGGTTTTTTTTTGGGGGGGGTAAGTGTTTTACGACGCTCTCAACCACATTAGGTCATATTTGCGCGTGGAACACATTGAACTACTCTTTTGGTAAATTCCTCAATCAAATTACAAAAACAGTTATATTATTATGTTATAAAAGGGCTCACATTGCACTAGATCTAGGCTCTACCCCCCCCCCTTTTTTTTCCCCTTCTTTCCCCTAAAGTTTGTCAAGAAGAAGAAGAATCTAGTGGGGTTCTTGGTGGGGTTTTTAATTTGTCCTGAGTGATAAATTCTGGCTCTAACTGTGGTGTGTTAGGCCTAGGTCTAGTCTACTTTGATTTTGTTTCAGTTATTGCTGTTAGTGGTAATATTTTCCCTTTTTAATGTATCTGGTCGTTTGACCGACATATCACATTACAACGAGTTGAGGTCTGCTCTTGTTTGACGTCCTGTCAGATCTAGCGTGGTCAGATCATAATGTAAATGTCGTTGTATAAGAAAGTATGCGACATTTGTGATGTGTATGGGTGCGCGCGCGGAGGAAAAAAAGAGGTTGTTGGATTGTCATACTGTGTGAATCTACAATTCTGCATCATTGTACTTGCTGCTGGTTCGTGGGTTCTGCGTTCTGGAATGTGATACTTGAGTGACGCTTTATGTGTGTGAGATAGTGTTTGACGCTGTGCCGGTGTGTGACGCTTGTTGCTGCGTCACTGTCACGCTGGCCGCTGTGATGTTTTCCTGCTCCCTGCGGTCCCCTGGTGGGGCGCGGAAGAGCGACTGCCGCTCCTGCTTCTTGGATAGGTTCTGGACACAGGCCACGTGGGTACATTTTGCATTCTCTCCTCTCACCCCG
>NW_004797533.1:939346-940536 GCF_000002075.1 Aplysia californica
TCCCAACAAAAATCTGTACCGTGCCCCCACCCCGCCTCCCCAATCCCCCTTTCCTCAGTGCTCTTTCCTCGTTCTTGTCCACTCCGTCAAACAAAGCAACAATTCAAAGTAGTGCCCTACTATTACCATCTCGTGTTCTGTGTCACCTCCCTGGTGCCTTTACTGTTACTATAAGGCTCCCCACAGGTCTACTGAGGTTTGCCTAGTGCCTTGACTAGAGCCCTTCTGGTCTGCCTGGCTGCCTGGTGTGATCTATCCTGGCTCAGTGGTCGCTCAGTGCTGGTACCTCGGTCCTTTCTCCCCGGGACCCCAGCAGGACCTTACTTTAACCTCCTTGAGGTCAACACGTGCTTGTTAACTGACCGGTAGGTGGGGGTGTATATTATCTTTTTCCCCTGACACACCCCCATACTCCCTTGAAAGTAATAACTCCTATAGCGAGTAAAGGAAGAAACAGGTGTCCTGTAGCGCTGTCCTCGTGGATGACCTTTGACCTTTAAGGTCTTGACCTCTCTTGAGGGGCAGTCTGGTGTGGTGGACGTGTGGACCAACAGTCGGAGATTTGGGAATAGCGGTGAGAGTTAAGAGCAGGTGGAGGGGGAGGGGGGTCAGAGAGAGGTGGAGAGCGAGAGAGGGGGAAATTTGGAGGGGGGAATAGGGAGGGAGACAGAGAGGGGGAGAGAGAGAGAAAGAAAGAGGGGGGGGGAAGAAGGAGAGAGAGAGCGAAGAGAGAGAGAGAAAGATCATGTGCTACATCTCCTTACCACCGGACAAATCCAGACACAAAAAATACAGTTGGGTGGCGGAGGGTGTGAGGCATGTGGACCGTACATACGACATACGACATATAAACCATCACAAGATAAACAACAGAGTCCATCCCCGCCATGTTTTCTTAGGCCTGGTCCCAGTCTGCTGGCCTCGCCTCCGTCCACCTCGCTCTGGGAACAGCACCACACTATTATACCAGGCCTTGTCTGCCTTATATGGGTTGTGCACTTGTTTTTCTTTTCTGTCTGACGTGCTTAATCGGATCAGAAAAATTGCAACGCGACGCACGTTTGTTGAGTTGTGGTGTAGACAGGTGTTCACCTCTTAATAGTATGCTGTAATACCAATGCCAATATAGTAATATATACATATGATATGTCTTGGTTTATTTGGAGGCCGCTTCTGGCCTCTCTCTCTCT
>NW_004797533.1:942083-944583 GCF_000002075.1 Aplysia californica
TCACCTCCGCCCCTCCCCAGCCACCCTCACCTTTCTCCCACCCCGCCCCGCTGCTCCCCGTGCTATGCCGGAACACACACACACCGGCAGTGAAGTACTAGATCCAGTGGTAGTGGCAGTAGGCAGGCTACTTGGTGCGGACTTAATGCGGCCCGCCGAAGCCTGGTTAAGTCGACTTTCGCGCCATGCAGCAGGTGATCAGTCCGGTGCGGCCTGGTACAGCCACCAGCACCACTACTACCACTGCTGCAGGTAATGTTTTGTTACTGCTGCACTTCACTAACTGCCTGCTGGAGTTACTGCCCGCGCGGGTGTGTGTTTTCTCGGCGTGTTTGTGTGTGTGTGGAGACAGTCTAGGGAACACGAAAATGGGTTGATGTTCCATCTTTGGATGAGTGTTTTCGAGAAGACAGAAAAAAATAAAAATTTTAATGACATACCGAAACGGTCTGATTTCCTGTTCCACGATATGTGAGTGTGTTAGTGAAAAGAGGAGAAACATTAAGAAAAAAATGGACTGATGTCTTGTTCTTCGATATGTAAATGTTTGTGCTCAGAGAAGAAGAAGAAAAGACAAATTGAAACAGTTTGAAATTCCGTCCCACGATATTTGAGTGTTCTGGTGAGGATAGAAACGGACACATTACATTCTACATTGGGTTAATATTCCGACTAACGATATAATAATTTTGTGTGTGTGTGTGTAAATAGAGAGATAAAAACAACAACAACAAACTCAAAGAGGGCTGGTGTCTAGTCCAAAATAAATAATAATAATAACAATGAATGATAATAATAATAATGATATGGCATTTACACACCGCTCAGTCCCGATGAACGAATAAAGCCTCTTGACGCTTCGCAATAAAGTAGAGAGAATGTTTTAAAAGACGAAACAAAACAGCTACAAACAAAAGGGGTGTGTCGTCCGTCAACAAAGTGTGCGTTGTGTTGTGGCTGGAGACGTCATGGTCTAGGCGTCAGTTACGGAGGCCAGTGGGCGTGTTCCGACACTGGGGATACATGACGTCTCGGTCATGTTGTGTGAGTCTGTTGTGCTGCTGCTGGTGGGATTCTGCGCGTGTTTTCGCGGATTCCACACACGCTTTTGTGTTAATTCTGACTTTGTGTGAGGTACAGGAGAATTATATTTTAGGATGTAATGTATATATGTTAATGTATTAGTCGTTATTTTTTGTTTCATCGTCGTCTTTGTTGTTATTGTTGCTGTTGCTGGTGTTGGAAAGCTTAATCTATTGACACAGCGGATGGTTCGAGGGGGCCACTGGTGGGTCCGATTTCTTTTCTCTCCCCCGTGGGTGGTTGACGGGTGATCTTGTGTGGTTTGCTCTTTCTTTCCTATTGAAAATTGATCGTTTCTATTTCCCTTCCTTCTTTTTGTGTTTGTTACTCTCTTGTAACACCTTTATTCTTCGGCACATTATGGTGTTCCAAGTGCCGTAAAACTCTTTCTTAAACTAAAACTTTTTCTCCCCCTGTTGTTTCTATCTGTCCTTCTTGCTTCTTCCCTGCTCTCTATGACTAAATCTAGTATAATAATTACTATTGTATCCATGTACTTCTCCTTCCTCAAACCCAATGAAAGCAGAGAGCACAACCTCCTTTGTTGATGGTTAGCGTAGCGGCACAACTTTCTTGAATCATCGCGCCTATACTTTCTATTTGATGTGACACACCCTTGTAGTTTTGTTCAATGTGTGTAACGAGTGTGCTCGAATTTTGACAAACTTGTCATGTTATCCTCGCTCGAATGACAGAGCTGAGGCCAATGGTATTTATTTAGTCTCTGGCTGAGGCATGCTGATCTGTTACTAAATATAGCTCGGATGGTGTTTTTGGTGTTCAGGTTGCGTCTAGATCTACTGTTTCACATCAGCCCTTATGGTATGAGTGGGTGGTTGGCGGGTGCTCTCGTGTGGTTTGCTCCTTTTCTCCTGTCAAACATCTATCATCTTTATCTCCCCTCCTTTTTTGTGTTTGTTACTCCCTTGTACATGTAATACCTCTAGTCTTCGGCACTTACATGACCTGCCTTATTGTGTTGCGAGTGCCTTAAAACTCTTACGAAAAAACATTAGGGGTAGGTTGGGGGGTGGTAAGGGGAGAAAGAAAGAGAGAGGGGGGAGGGAAGGGAGGAAGACATTGAGAGAAAGAGGAGGAGAGCTAGAGACACACAAACTGAGGAAAAGAGAAAGACAGAAAAGCAGAGCGAGAGGGATGGGAGAGAGAGAGAGAGAGAAGAAGAAGAAGAAGAAAAAGAGAGAGAGAGAGAGAGAGAGAGAAGAAGAAGAAGAAGAAGGGAGAGGGGAGTGGTTTGAAGAAGAGACCCCGGAGGGTCTGACATCAACTGCCTTGTCTCTTCTGCCATGTCGCGTCTTTTGTCTATCTGTTGTATGTTTGGCACAGCCCCGAGGTGTGATATTTATTGGCCTTCTTAAATTACTCTTTGTTTCTGCTTCACGCGGGCTTGTTTGACCTT
>NW_004797533.1:946019-947262 GCF_000002075.1 Aplysia californica
CTTTTTGTTTCTTTTTTTAAAATTCCGTGCTTTCAAAGTGATTTACATCAACACAAGACCAAAAAAAAAAAATGGAGTCAGTACAAAAAAAACACAAAAACCCACAAAAACTCAACAACTCTAAGCTCCCGGTGAGCTTGCGCTTTCACTTTGAGTGGCGACACAGAGAACAGTATAGTATGATAATGTATGCTGATTGAGAGAATTAATTCAACTGATGGACTCTGAATCCCTCATTACTTCCCGAGAGAGCAGTGTTGAGAGTTAATAATTGTCAGCTTCGCCATATCGATTGTGCTCGGCATGTGGGAATCTGCAGTGTACTACATGACTAGTGGACTGTATGTGTCACCACGTGGGGGAATCAGGCGCGTGTCAATTTTGGGGGCAGGTGGATATTTATTTTTAAAATGTAATGTTCCAAATATGGCAAACTTTTCTGTCAGACCCGGTGTGATCGGCCACAGCGGAGGCCACAAGGAGAAATATTCTCCTCTGCGGTCATCGCCAGCCGTTGACAGACGAGCTATTGCTATTATTATAATCTCAAAGCTTGATCGTGTTCTTTGCTTGGATGAAGAAAATACCTGTTTATCTTGAATTGAAATCGAGGTATTTGTGATTGAAGGAGGTGGAGGTTGCCTGGTGTTACACGTAAAATTAGCGAGCAAATGGCCACCAAAGTGTGTTGACTTTCAAAGCATGAGTGTCCTTGGACAAGGCAGATTTATTAAATTTTTTTTCTTATGCCTTTGATGAACCTTTTTCAGTGAAATCCACATATTCTTGTGTTTTCAAATGGACATAATAATAAAAGGTGTTGAGCCGAAAAATAAATCGACACAAATTGCTGCCGATTACTTCGATTGCATTATTTTGACGAGCGCCTGGTTTTACCACGATGCAACACATTTAATTTTGTGGGCGTGTCTTTTTGCATGTCTCTCTCAGTTTACAAGCTGGTAAATGGTGTTTGCGTCATAGTTTAGAGTGCGTGTCGATGCAAGCTATCTGACAATAGACTTAGTATGTGTTCTGCGCAACTTTCCTTTGTTACTTTTAACTCGTTAACTATTACTATCGTGTTGTATTTTTTTTTAAGTAGACCACACACACACACACACACATGCGCGCGCGCGCACGCGCACACACACACACACACACACACACACACACACACACACACACACACACGCGCGCGCACACAATATTAGCATATTCACACACTGCACATATATTCACT
>NW_004797533.1:949795-951204 GCF_000002075.1 Aplysia californica
GGGCATCCCAGCCGGCCCGGGTCGCGTCTCGAGTTTTTGACCAGGATGTAGGTGAGGCGAGGAAAATCGTGTAATTCGCCGTGAATTTAGATGGTTCTTTGTGTGGTTATTGGGGCACCTTCGGACATATACCCCACACGCTCTTATACATACAGGCGCTCTTACACATATATTCATACATACGCTCATACAGACACGCAGACACACATTAAAAACCATACTGTTATACTTACACGCTTACGAATATTAAACGCGCGCGCGCGCACGCGCACACACACATACACACACACACACACACACACACACACGCACACAATATTAGCATATTCACACACTGCACATATATTCACTCACACGCAAAAAAACGCATACATTGTACACACACATACACACGAGCGCACACGCACACATACCTCAAATACCTGCAAAAATACACACGCACACAATCACACATGTACACACACATGCACACGCGCGCACGCACGCGCACACACACACACACACACACACACACACACATATACACACACACACATACACTTACACCAGTACATCTCCTTTCCAACGGAGTGCACTGAGCCAGGGGTGGGGAGTGGGCGTGTCTACTTGTGTCCAGTTGACCTGCCCGTGTGTCGGGGCGTGAGACAGCATTAGGCCACCACTGTGCCACTGCCGCACACCACGCGCGGACTATATGTACCAATGGCCACCCCAGAGGTACAAAGGTCTATCTGCTCGGTACTTAGTTTTGAGAGGAATTTTTAAGTTTCACGACGCTGTTAAACTTTTCAAGAGGAAGATCAGGAAAGACCTGGCTGAATGGGGTTTAAAAGGTCATCGAACAACATAACTTATCGATCACAGACGCTACACGCCTAGCACAGGACCGAAAAATGCATCTCCCCTCGACATCCTAAGGATACCAGAGGAAGGGAAAAGTAAAAATATGTTAAGATTTTTCGAATGCAATACTTTGAGTATCTTAATAACACTCTAAATAATCTTACAGTTTTGATACAGCAGCAGATATAACATTTGGTTTCTAACATCACTGTCTTGGTTACTCAGAACGGCCCAAAATGTCAGATAAGACGTTGTAGTTCTGAGGACTGGGTGGCTCGGGTCAGCTTGTGGGCCCGGGGGGGGGGGGGTACCTGTACGTTATAGGCCCTACTACCTACCTCTTTATCTATCCTTCTATGTTTTATGTAATCGTATTACAAATGTTATATCTTCGGGTGGGCACTGTTTTGTGGGAGGTTGGTGGGTGCTACTGGTAGGTTCTGCCTCTTGTTGCTGTCTGTCGTGTTGTGTCCCCCCTGCATAAGACGGCCGTCATTGTCTTAGTGTGTGTTTCTGTGCTGGAGCAAAGCTTTAACCGCGTTCGCTCTTTGAGAGAGAGAGAGAGA
>NW_004797533.1:954715-956332 GCF_000002075.1 Aplysia californica
GGGGGGGTGTAGTGAAGTGCAACAATAATTGTGAAACGGTGTGCGGAGGCCGAGGTTATCAGCGGCGACAGTTTTAGTGCCGTGTGTTGGCTCCTGGCTCATGGCTGTAGTAAGGGACACTAGGCTCCTTCCTTGTTTGTGGCTGTGTACAACCGGCCCGCTTTCCTTCTCCGCTCTTGTCTTCAGTTTTTGGGGGTTTTTTCATAATATTGTGGTGACTTCATCGATCAGCTTCTGTTTTGTAGCGGTTCTAAATGCGCTCGCAGTGGCTGGCAGAAGACCCTAGTTCGATTCCTGCCTAGGGTGTTTTGTCGAGTATCTCGGTCTTTCTGCTGGGATGTTGTGCCGCTCTCAGCCCGAGTGTGGCGCCGACAGAGAGGGAAGTGTCTCGATGGGGGCGTAAAAAGTTATTTACAGTGGGGAAAAAATGCAGAAACCACACCGACTAAATAGCTCCACTGGTAGGTCCTGCTTTACTCCTTTCCTCAGTCATTTCTGTCTTAATTTTTCTCTTTTCTCAATGGTCGTCACTAGTCGGTGCTCGTCTCTTTCCCCTAAACAAAAGCAAACTCTAGTCCTTGGGTGTCGTACGTAGGGTTCTATTTGTTTGCTTATTTATTTGTTTTCTTTTTGTGTGTGTTTGTTTGTTTGGTATATGTGTATGTGTTTGTTTGCTGCGCGGTCTTTAAGTGCTAGGCGTATTCAGTGTAGCATGTGACGTCTGTAAGATGTCTGTATCTAGATGTGTCTGTTCATTCAGTATTAGGGTGAACCTGAATACTTATGTGAGAATGATTTCGTAAGTAACTATGGATACCCTGACGTCATCAGATCAACGGCCGGAGAATTAATGCTGAAACCTAGAAATTACGTAATTGCATTGGTTGTTGCTGCTGTTTTCATCGGATTTTCATTGTCTGTTTGTGTATGCAACGGATTCTCATTGGCTTCTACTGTATGGATAGAATTCCCTTTGGCTGTTACCTTTATAAGAATATAAACATCGGATTCTCATTGGCTGTGACTGAAAGGATCAGATTCTCATTGGCTGTTGATGTAAGCATCGGATTCTCATTGGCTAACCTTGTTATGTACGGCATGGTGTATGCCACTTGGATGGCCATTTGGCCTTATGGACGTCAAAGACTGCTGTCTTAGAGCGCGCCAGCGCACGTGAGTGAGTCTAAGAGGGACTGTGCGGACCTGCACGTGCTCACAAGATGACGGGCGAGAAGGTCAGTCTCCTGTCCTGCATCAGCTCACGGAGCGCTATATCCAGGTATGTCTGTACACCTGTGGTACACCCTTGGTTCCGGCGGGTGGTTGGCGAGTGCTTTTTTTTTCTTTCCCATCAGACATTTATCGTCTTTTTCTCTCCCCCTTCTAACACATAATGATATCGTCCTTATCTCTCCTTCTTTTCTATAACTCCTCTAATCCTTGGCACTTGCTTGAAGCATTTGTAGTGCAAGTGTCGAAATATTATTATTAAAAAAACTAAAGAAATGTAACTAAAAACAAACAAATAAACAGTCACCAGCAGTTGTATCAAAATTACAGGAGGAATTTAAAAATAAAACATACACACACACACACTCACACACACACACACACTCA
>NW_004797533.1:957046-958397 GCF_000002075.1 Aplysia californica
AGAGTGGGGGGAGGGAGGGAGGGGGGGTTATACTCACACGTACATATATACATGCACCCATACACAGAGACAGAGACAGACGGAATGGTAGAGATACATATACGCACGCACGCACACACGTACATACACACCTACATACATAGAGAGAGTAAGAGAAAGAGAGATATTTGTGTGCACCCCACTCACCTGTTTCCAGGTTGTTCTTATAAATGTCAATTTCTCAACTTATTCGCCTTGTAACTGCATGCGAAATAACGATTTGTTTTCCTAGCCGTGATTGGCTCGATCTGGTGACCTTTGATGTCAGGAATAAATGTCAAGGGTCGAATTACAATGTTTGAGTGGTTGATTAGAGCGTCTGATACGTACTATTGTGTAATGTGTTTCTGGGTGTGCGTGTGTCTGTGTGTGTGTGTGTGAGAGAGAGAGAGAGAGAGAGAGAGGGAGAGAGAAAGAGAGAGGGAGGGAGGGAGAAAGAAGGGGGGGGGACGGAGAGAGAGAAGAGAGAGATCGGGGTTGAGTGATTGTAACTTGCTCTACACATATTATGTGACTTTTCTCTTTGTTGATCTGAAAGTTGTACACGGACACCCCTCATTCCCTGCTTGACAAAATAAAACGCTCTCGATCTTGCTCTAACGGCCACTTGACCAAGACACTCAAATATACAAACGACCTCTTGCCACTCACCCTGGGTTTGTTTGTTGTTGTTTTTTTCTTTTTTGTCTACCTTAGTTATACTGCCCAAGATGTGCCCGTTGATGATCGTCTTAGACAGGTTCGAATGCATATTTTGTTAGTATATAAGTCCGTGTTCTAAAACTTATTAAAAAATGGCAGCTAGCACGGTATGCTTCCCAGAGTGTAGAGAATGTCTCCGAATGCTATCAGGTCTGCTGGGGTAATATAGATTTCAAAGCGCCCAGAGCTAACTGTTGAGCGGGGATTTGCGCCATATAAATGCTGTGCATTATTATATTTTTCTTACCCAGTGTTCCCCAGGTGAAACTTTCTCATCCCTCTCCGCCGATAGGTTTTGGACATGTGTTTTTCACTCCCTTTGCCTCTTCTGTCTTTCCGTCTCCCCTTTTACTGGCGCCAAATTTCTGTATTTTTCATTCCTTCTGCTATTTTTGTCTATCCGTCTTCCTGGTTCCTGGCGTGAAATGACCGTTATCGTATGGATGTGCCTCTCTTTACTCTAAGGACAGCCCCATCCCTTCCCATCCTTTCTCTTCCACAAGTCTGAGAAAGCATGGCTCTTCTAAAGAACAGATGCCCTCAGCTCATCTATCGCATTAGTTCTTGTCGGGAACTGGGTCAACTGTGTGTGTGTGTGTGTGTGTGTGTG
>NW_004797533.1:961863-963259 GCF_000002075.1 Aplysia californica
GTTGTCGCTGATGCAGGTTTTCTTTATGTTTGACGTGGTGGTTTTTGCTGTAGTGGTGGGGTGGGGGGGAGCAAACAGATGAGAGTGAAAGAGACTTGGAGAGGGATGGAAAATATAGAGAGAAAGAGAAAGCGAAAGACTTAGAAAAGGATAGACACAGAGAGAAATAAACACGGAGAGAGGTGGGGAGTGAAAGATACAGAGCGAGAGAGAGAAAGAGAAGATAGAGAGAGGTCGAGAGAGAGAGAACGTGAAAGAGCAGGGAGAGAGAGAGACTTCCACGTCCCACGACAGGCGGCGGTTGTGATGGCCCAGCCATAACGGCGTGTAATTGATAGTTAATGAAGCGAGCTATGGATGAAGCAGCGGCGACGTCACACTTGATCACTCTGCCCCGCCTTCTCCGGGCGGTGACGTCATGATGACGTCACGTTTCGTCATGGGAAACATGAAAGGAACAGGTTCAAAGACAGAAGACATTCCACCAAGCCCCCAGGGCAAGGATACTTTTACTTATTACAGTTATCCATCTTATTATGTTGTTGGTTGGTGTTTGTGCTTTTGTTGTTGTTTCTGTTCTCTACTTCTCTTGGTCGTCGTCATTCTCATCATCATCATCAGCAGCAGCAGCAGTAGCAGCAGCAGCAGCAGCAGCATGAACGTATCTCCATCTTCGTCATCATTATCATTATCATCGTCATCTCCGTCATGATCTTCATCAGTATCTTCAGTATCATAATCATCATCATTTTCTTGATCATATATATCATGCCCCCCCTCACCCTCCTCTTCGTCCTCCTCCTCCTCATTTTTCTTGTTAAATTCTCCTCATTTTTCTTATCCCCTTTCTCCTTTTTTTTCATTTTCATCCTCTTCCTCCTCCCCCTTCTTCTTTTTCGTCGTCGCTGTAGAGATGGCTAGCGAGAGTAGAAGATGAACGTCCAAGAAATGCCTCGTTGAATAGGAAAAAGAAAGGCGAAGAAGTAAAAGGAAAAAAGAAAAGAAAGTTAACGACTACAGCGAAGACCAAACAACTAAAACAATATGAAAATTATAATTTACCATTTGTAGTCGCATTCAACTTTCAACGTTTCCCTTTCTATTGGTTATGTGCATCTGATGAACAGACGCCTGGCGAGTAAAGAAAGACATCTTTGGATGAAAGGTCGGGGAAGGGGAGAGGGAGAGAGAGAGAGAGAGAGAGAGAGAGAGAGAGAGAGAGAGAAGAGATGGGGTGGAAATGGGGTGGAGTAAAACAGGTGCAAACTCACACACAGAGATCAGCACTCATTCCCGCACTGTGTTGTGTGATTAAGAAACGTGTGTACAATGTACATGTACCAGCTGCTTGTAATGTTTGTGGCTGATCTAAGTCCCCGATCATCTCTCTCTCTCT
>NW_004797533.1:968256-969339 GCF_000002075.1 Aplysia californica
GCGCGCGCGATCGCACGCATGCTCAGAGAGGGAGAAGAGTTTGTGGTTTGTATCCTATAATAATTATAATTATGTAAAAGATTTGTGATTTTTTTTTTCAACCCGTCAATTTCAGGGATCACTGGATATAAGGAATAGATCAAGGCGCTCAAAATCGTAGAACGTATAAGGATGAATGGAGGATGGAGCTGGAGAAACTAAGAATACAATGTTTGAAAAAACCCCAGGTCACAAATGTGGTTTTATCACTTCTCTTTGTTGTTGTGTAACTTATATCCTGGTGTCGATGACAAAAGAGGCTCCCTTTTGTATGTAGGTTGAAGATCGAGGCGTCTTTTTTTCTCCCAGGGGAAGGGTGGGGGTACCGTATAATAAAGCATTAAAGGAAGAATGTCATTATAATGGTATTAGAGTATAGAGGTAAGGGGGTGGAATTGCAGAAATAAATAATTTTTTTTCGACGCCAGGCGAGGTCGGGGAGAATTGTTTGGGGCGCAAGGGAAGGGGTAAGGAGGGGGGGGGGGTCATTCGTTTTGAGAGAGGAGCAAGAACAATTATTTGAATGGGTTATAGGAGCGTGCTAGGAAATCTGATACTGTGTGAGTCACTCTTGCTGGCGGCAGCAGTGTAGACAGAAAGACGACAGACATACGGACAGACATACGGAAAGACGACAGACAGACGGAAAGACGACAGATGGACGGACGAACGGCTGACAGACAGCAGGAGTAGAGATGAAAGAGTTTGTTCCATAATGCCAGTTTTGAAAGGTTGTCTAGGTTTTTTTTATGGAGGGGGGGGGGAGTCAGGAATGCATTGATGAGTGCATAAGCCAACGCTTTTTCACACCACACACAGACATTCTCGGTGGGTGGTTGGTGGGTGCTCTGGAGTGGTTTGCTCCTTCTTTCCTATCTAACATCTATCATCCTTATCTCTCCTCCTCCTTTTTTGTGTTTGTTATTCTTTTGTAACACCTCTAATCTTCGGCACTTATATGACCTTATTGTGTTGCAAGTGCCGTAAAACTCACTAAAACTAAACATTCTCTCACTGGCTCATGTGCGCGCGCTTACTAACACA
>NW_004797533.1:971959-973477 GCF_000002075.1 Aplysia californica
TGTCATCCCTTCTTCTTGTCTCTCCCCTTCTCTCTTACTTTCCCCCAATGAGAGAGAGAGAAACAGAGAGAAACAGACAGAGAGAGAGAGAGAGAGAGAAAGAGAGAGAGAGAGAGACAGAGAAACAGACAGAGAGAGACAGAGAGAGTCCGTGTCACATAACCAGTGGTGGCCTGTCGGTCAGGAATGTTGACCATCCACACGGCACATCTGACCTGGGCTCACCCCTGACCTCAGCGGACCCACCAGGGAACTGACCGCGCATTTTCCTCCCCCCCCCCCCAAACAAAACTTTCCCTCCTCACCTCAAAAGTTTTTCCTGCGGGTGGTTGGAGGGCGTTGCTGGAAGGTCTTACTTGACTTCTTTTCTGTCCGTCTGTTGTATGTGTCTGTCTGTCTCACTTTTTCCTGGGCTGTAAATTCCCGTTTAGGGTGGTTGGCGGGTGCTGTGGTGCAATTTTTATCCTTCTTTCCTATCACACCCCTATTGTCCTTATCTCTCGTTTTCTATTTTGTATCAGGCTGTTACTCTCTCGTAAAACCTTTAAATCTTCGGAACTTATATGACCTAATTGTGTTGCAAGTGCCGTAAAACGCTTACTAAATGTAAAAAAGCCCATTGTTGTGTCAACGTGCTTCTCTCTCTCTCTCTCTCTCTCTCTCTCTCTGTCTCTCTCTCTCTCTCTCTCTCTCTCACTCTCTCTCTCTCTTTCTCTCCCAGCCTCCCCCCGCCCCACCTCAAAACCCACCTTAGCCCCCACCCCGACTACCTCACAGTACAGTCACCCTCCCCTCATCACCATACGTGGAGGAGGCCAGGCCATGTTTTCCGATGAGCGGCCTAATCGATGCGATCTTTTCCCGTTTCCTTCAGTCCCTCCAAGTTCGACCTGCTCACTCAGCGGGAGTGCTTAGCCCTCTGCCACGAGAATGAGTCGAAGCCTCTCTCGATGGGGAGTTCTTAATTAGATCGACGCCCGTGCATTGAAAACCGGCGTCCTTGTGTGAACTCGCTCATCATTAAATGAAATTGAAATTCGATGCCGGCCTCTTTGTTGTTTGTTGTGGGCTGGGCTGAATGGAAGTTGTGGAACACTTGGATTAAGTTTCGAGAAATTACCAGGTGAAGTTTGTGTTGGCGCGGGAAGTGAACCGAGTGCTGACGATGGAGGTGAAGTTTGTGTTGGCGCGGGAAGTGAACCGAGTGCTGACGATGGAGGTGGAGGTTGTGTTGCGATAGATTTCGAGTAATTAAACAATTAGGTACGTAGTCTTCTATTTATAGTTTATTTGTTACTACTGTTACTGAACATAATATTTGAAATTAATTCTATTATAATTGTACAGGTTATACGCAATCATGCACATGCACGTTCATACACACACACACACACACACGCACACGCACACGCACACGCACACACACACTCTCACACACACACACACACACACACAAACACACACACGCCACATACATGCACAAACACGTCCATAGACATACACATACACTCGCTCACA
>NW_004797533.1:977146-978447 GCF_000002075.1 Aplysia californica
CACACACACACACACACACACACTGACCATGCATTATCCACGGGGCGTGCCCTCCCACACGCTGAGGTCAGCGGGTTACGTCACCCCCAAGGGAAGTAATCAGAACAAGTGCTAATTACCTCCCCTGGCTGCTCCCAGCATCACTTGCTGTTCCTGGGACGACCAACGAATGATCGCGTACCGGTACGGTAAAACCTTTCTAGACTGGAAATCAAAAGTCAACCAGTCTGTCAGTCACTAGATCTAGTCAGTTATCCACTGGAGTTTTGGCGACTGGAGGGTGCCTCTGGTAGGTCCTAATTTCTATTTCTTTTTCTTCCTTTCCCTCTGTTGTATCTGTCTGTCTGTCTGTCTGTCTGTCTGTCTGTCTGTCTGTCTGTCTGTCTTTACCCATGCACAATTCGACCATTATTGTGTTGATGTTCTTCTCTGTATTCAACAAACAACCAGGCATAATTTATATTATAAGTTGAATTCCCGTTTTTTCCTATCAAACATCTATTGTCCTTATCTCCCCTCCTTCTTTTTTATGCTACTCTCTTGTAAAACCTATAATCTTCTGGCGCTCATGTGGCCTTATGCAGTTGTGAGCGCCGTAAAACCTCTACTAAAACAAACCGTTCTGTGTGCTGTTGGTGTGAGAGGCAGTTGGTAGTGGTAGCTTCTTCTTCTGTTCTTTCCCTGTATCATTTCTCACTACTGTATCTTGCTTGCCCACCCGCACTATAGGACTGAATTTGCGTCAAATGTGTTTCTCTTTACTGAAACAGACAAAACAAACCAACCTTTTTGTGGTTGGTTGACAGGTATTCTGATTTGGTTCCAACTAGCTGTTATCTCCCTCGAGTTGTAAGTTAAAAGTACACGCACCATCTGAGGTAAGGGTGTTGATAGGGGCGTAAAACTGAGCTCAGGATTCTTATTATCACTTTTTATCCGGCTTTCTGGCTGAAGGCAGTTCCTCGAAGTGGGTGGTTGGCGGGTGCTCTGGTGTGGTTTGCTTCTTCTTTTCTGTCAAAGATCTGTCGTCCTTATCTCCCGTTTTTCTTTTTTATGTTTGTTACTCTCTTGTAACACCTCTAATCTTCTGGGCGCTCATATGACCTTTTATGCAGTTGCGAGTGCCGTAAAACCTCTACTAAAGCTAAAGTTCCTCGAAATCTTTATGGTACTAATTCGATTACCGTTTTACGGTTCTTTTGATTCAAATTGGTCGTTTTTTTCACCTTTTCAAATTCTCAACTGCTGTCTCTTCAAGGAGTGTATGTGTTTGTGTGTGTGTGTGTGTGTGTGTGTGTGTG
>NW_004797533.1:979071-980449 GCF_000002075.1 Aplysia californica
ACACACACACACATTAAATTACACTCTAAAAACATGCACATTAACACACACACATTAACACACGCACACTCACACACACATTAACACACGCACGTACTCACACACACACACATGCACGCACGCACACGCACGCGCGCACACACACACACACACACACACACACACGCACAAACACATCCCAGCTGTTGCTATCCCATTGTCCAGTTGACCCGCACGGTCCCGTGGTCAGTGTGATCTGGTGTGGTCGATCTGGTCAGTCCTCAGTCGGTCATGTGTCCACTGATAGCTGATTGTGTCATTATGGCCCTACTCTGTGTTGTCCAGTTGGGATGTAGTGTCTCTTTTCCTTGACCGCTAATGGTCAGTGTCACTGTTACTGCGTTCTACTGACCGGTATGTTTTCTTTGTTTATATGACCTTATTGTGTTGCAAGTGCCGTAAAACTTTTACAAAAACTAAATTAAATTAAAGTCCGTGGGTGGTTGGCGGGTGCTCTGGTGTGGTTTGCTTCTTCTTTCCTATGAAACATATCGTCCTTTTCCCCTTCTTTTTTTATGTTTGTTTCTCTCTTGTTACACCTCTAATCGTCTGTCGCTCATATGACCGTATGCAGTTGCGAACGACGTAAAACCTCTACTAAAACTAAACTAAAATTTTAAGTCTCCATTGTTTATTTATACAGCTAGGAATGGTGTTTTGTGTAGGCGGTTGATGGGTGCTCTGGTGTGGTTTGCTTCTTCTGTATCCTTATGAAACGTCTATCGTCGTTTTCTTTCCTCATTTATTTTTGTGTTTGTTACTCTCTTGAAAGTTGATGGTTGGCGGGTGCTCTTTTGTAGTTTGCTCCCTCTCTCCTTTCGAACGTCTGTCTTTGTTATCACTCTTCCTACTTTTTTGTGTCTGTTTAAGTTAACATGTAACACCTCTAATCTTGTGCACATTTATGACCTAATTATGTTTCAAGTGCCGTGAAACTTTTTACTAAAACTATTTTTTTTCTTGCACTGGAAGAGTATAGACAGCTGTAAGCAACGATGTTCTTCTGCCTACTCAAAGTCAAAGTCAAAGAGCTTTTTTAAAGTTGTTATCGGTTTGTTAGAATTCACCTGGGTTTTATTTGGCTTTTTAAATATACGTTGGCGTATTGACGTGAGGTAAATATTTACCTTTGACCTGTGTGTCTGCACTGATTTGACGGATGGTGTTTTGTAGGTCAAGGTTTGAATGTGGTGTCTCAAGAAAAGCTAAATAGTGTTTGTGTGTGTGTGTGAGTGTGTGTGTGGTACTCCTGCACTCTCTCTCTCGCTCTCGCTCTCGCTCTCTCTCTCTCTCTCTCTCTCTCTCTCTCTCTGTGTGTCTCTGTCTCTCTCTCGCTTTC
>NW_004797533.1:981359-982417 GCF_000002075.1 Aplysia californica
GAGAGAGAGAGAGAGAGAGAGAGAGAGAAACAGTGGAGGGGGGGAGAAAAAAAAGAAAGAGATTAGACAGATGTCACCAGAAAAAGGGTTTTCTTTATTTTCTTACCCCGAAGGATTTAGCTAATATAATCCTTTGATATACTCTGCGACCCAGAAATATAATGTAAATGAGCGCTCATCTGCATAAAATGACACGTCCCCGCATACCTGGGCTGTCCATCTCTGTATCTGGGCAGAAAGCTGAGCGAGTGCGCAACATTTCCCCCCTTAACATTTGCATAAATACCGCCGTGTGTGGGGCGCACAGGTGTACCCACCAGCTAGCTACACAGCTGATGGGGCTTGAGCTGTGGGCTGGGCCTACACACTTCGCTGTGGGCCTAGGCTGTGGGCCTAGGGGCTAGGGCTTGATTCTTGTGTTTGAAAACAGAAAAGTATGAGTTTAACGCCCCTTTCAGCTGTGTAAGGTTATTCAAGAAGCCAACTTTGTAGTCCATCTCCGATAGGACCGAGCCAAGGACCTTGGACCGAGCCTATCAAGACAAGGCCTTCTACGCCCAAGCCCGGCGTATCAATTGTGCTCCCGGACAATAATAATATTATTATAAATAAATGGTCGCTTTTAAGGACAAGCGGGCTGAGCCAGATTTTGCGGGTTTTCAGAAATCTTGACCAACACCCAAAATAGACATTGCCCTACTATAGGAGAAGTTTGGTTTCATTGGTGTGTATATTTCTTTGTATAGTAAAAATGATCATTGTCTTTTAAACAAACTGAACAAGGGGCACAAATTTTATCTTCGACTTTCTCAAAACAGTATTTTTCGGGATAGCCCCCTTGTGCTCAAGCGACCAAACAATACATAATGTCAAGATATATTATTACATGTAGCTAAATACATGATATATACACACTTGTGTGTGTTTGTGTGTTTGTAAGGGAGTCTGCGCGTGTATGCGTATGGGTGAGTGTCTGTCTGTCTGTCTGTCTATCCGTTTACGTGCAAAATTTATACGAAAGCATATTTGAGTTGCAGTAGAGCAGTAACCCGCTCGGT
>NW_004797533.1:983299-985398 GCF_000002075.1 Aplysia californica
CGCCGTAAAACCTCTACTAAAACTAAACTTTAAAAAAGTTCTCCGTTGACAGTAACTCTGGGACGCAAGACGGATCAGCTGTTCACCTGGCTGGGCTCTGTGAACATCATTTATTTAATCTCATAAATTCCGTTACATCGTTTGAGTGGGTTGTTGGTGGGTGCTCTGTTTGGTGTGGTTTGCTCCTTCTTTCTTAACAAATATCTATCGTCATTATCCCTCTCCCTGTTTGTGCATGGGTGGTTGGCGGGTGCTCTGGTGTGGTGTGCTCCTTCTTTCCTATCAAACATCTATCGTCCTCATCTCCCCTTCTTCTTTTTTATGTTTGTTACTCTCTTGTAACACCTCTTATCTTCTGGCGCTCATATGATCTTATGCAGTTGGGAGCGCCGTAAAACCTCTACTAAAACTAAACTAATCGTCGGCACTTATATGACCTTATTGTGTTTCGTAAATCTCTTACTATATAATATCAACCCTGATGACTGTATTTCTGGGACCCGTGAGACGTGTACGCTGTCCACCTGACGTTGCTATGTGTACGTTATTTATTTGTTCAGTTAGATTCTGTTGCACACCTTGATAAGTCCTTCTGTCAACTTATTTTATATATCACCTGTCCATCCTGCCAACCTTCACCTGTCTATCACTCCTCGGGGTTTAATCTGTCTGTCAAGTTCAACCCAGGCTGACCTCACTGGGCGGTGCTACTGAGTGAAGTGTCTTTAGGCCATTCCCAAAGGAGGGGCATCAACGTGTTTTTATACTCAGTGGAATTGTTAATGGGCTGATTCATCGATGTCATGCTCATAACTGTTCCTAAACTGCAGCAGGGAACTGCTGCTTTTTCTGTCCTAATCTTTACCATCGTCATTTTCCTCTACTTCTTTTGTATGTTTGTCACACTCTTGTGACCCGCTGTTTCCGGGGTGCCTTGATAGTCGAAGCAGACTTTGTGCTTTTGAAGCGAGAGAGGTGAGCAGAGTAAGACTGATTCTCTGTAGGGACTTCTCTCTTGACATCCACCCAGTTGTGAGCACCGTAAAAACTCTACTAAAAATATATTTTAAAAACCCGGGCTGAAAGGGATACAACGTCCCAGAAGAAAGACCCGAGATAAAAATTCTCCCACTCGAGAATCAAATCCCTGTCTAACACTGCAATGTAGCAGCTACATCACAGACCCCGTGAGCACCAGTAACCAATCATGTTTAGTGGTTGGAGGACGCACATGTGTAGATCTTTCTCTTTGGCTGCTTCTTTATGAATGTTGTTACTCTTCCCCAGCACGAAATGATCGTTATTATCTCGATAATTAACAAACTGAACAAACTACCACCGACCAAACCGTCTAATTTCCCGCCTTTTTTCTGTCTCCCCCAGGTCTCTGATCAATGCGCGTCTCCGGAGCTCCCGGTCTCACGAGTCGCTCCTGGCCTCTCCTCCCAGCATGCACTCCATCGACCTCAGTGCCCCGGATGTGGAGGTCAAGCCGCTGCACAGCAGCGTGCTGGGTCAAGGTCACTGCTTCCACGTGTCCACGGCCCAGGGCAGCAAGTACATCTCCTGTACCACATCGGAGGAGAGGGACAAGTGGCTCTCCAGGTCTGTACTCTATTCATTGTTGTTTTTGGGGGTTTTTTTTAATTAAATTTTTTTTTTTGGTGTTTTTTTTTGGGGGGGGGTGCCCAAAATGGTGAAGTGGAATTGGTTTATCGCCCCATATCAACACTGATAGTTATTTAAGAGACGGGACCTCCGAGTTTAACTTCTATCTCCGAATGGACAGAGCCAAGTGGAAAATTCGTGTAAAGTGCCTTTCCCAAGGACACAACGTCGGACCGAGCCGAGGCTCGAATCCCCGAACCCGCAAAATCACGATTACGAGTCCGGTAGCCTCTACCGACACCACCTTTAGATCATACGAGCACGCGGGACACATTAAACATTTTCAGTCTTGTAGGAATTAATTTTGTTTTTTGCCCGGGTGGTGCCGAAGCCTACTTTTATCGGTTTTAGAGACACCAAAGGATCTTTCACGTGCACCACTTGCACACGGGACATCCGAGATTTTTTTGCCCTTATCCGAGAAGGCTAGG
>NW_004797533.1:986037-987268 GCF_000002075.1 Aplysia californica
TCTCTCTCTCTCTCTCTCTCTATCTCTCTCTCTCTCTCTCCCTTGGACGCCATTGTGCCCTCCTGACCGCAATACCCGTTAATCAAGTTCTGGCACTATACACAGGTAAAACTCTATCGTCCAGGTAAATCTATACCCCCCCCTCCGGCGGATAGACCGCCTTTGATCTATCCTCGAGGCTCTGTCAAGGTAGGAGTCGTAACTCTCTCTGTTTATACACACAACCCTCACGGGGTTGCCCTCAGACGGGGTAGCCGCCCTCTGTTGGGGTCGCCCAAAGGAAGTTCTGAGGTCATTGGTTCGCCATCAGATGGAATCTGTCTTTGAATAAAGAGAAAAAGAAAGCAGGAGATGTGGAAATAACCATAATATGATATCTTCTTGAAATAAATAATGGGGATTACGGAACTTTTTAAACTGGTTTTTTTTTTTTTTTTTGGGGGGGGGTTGGCTTGTTTGTTTTTTTCACGTGGTGTATTATAATACATGTCACATGTTTTATAGTATTGATTATGTTCACGATCTTGCAAGCTTAGCGACGTGTTACATAATACTCCAAATATTTGGAGAATCCCTGATGTAGGTGTTTTAAAAGTTTATCATAGCACATACTCACACACAAACACACACACGACACACACACACATGCGAGCGCACGCGCACACACGCGCGCACACACGCGCGCACACACACAAGCATGCAGCTGCAACGTCTTGAAGACCGTCCTCCCAGTTTGCGAGAGGAATTTTTTTTTTTTTAAATCTCAACTCACCCTGAATTCTCTCCACATCCTCACATTCCTCAGCCTGACCTTGTTTTCTTTCCTTCTCTCCATCTTGCACGCGTGAAGATTTTGCAGCTCAGTTGAGTTAATTTATGGAAAGCGAAGGTCCCTGGTGGCTGGGTTTTTCTCCTGTGTCTATCCAAAACACCGGAAATGAGGTAACGGATACAGCCTCGTGACGTCACGCTTAAGCCTTTTTTAACTCTCGAAGAAATCAAGGGCCAGTAACTGGCTTCTTATATACGTCTGGTTAGCCATTACGCATGCGCGGTGCGCCACAGGAAATGTCTACTTTAGAGTTTTCCTGCTAGAAGTAAGTGAAGTCGAAAGTTGTGGAGGAATGGAGCTATCTCTATCGTTTACGTTATTAACCGCTGAAATTGAGCCGCTGGTCTTTCTCTTTTCCCTTTGCTTTTTTGTTTCATTAGGCTGTTTCTTTTTTAAGGG
>NW_004797534.1:0-5000 GCF_000002075.1 Aplysia californica
AGAGAGGAAGAAAGAAAGAGAGAGAGAGAGAGAGAGAGAGGAGGAGGAGGAGGAGGAGGAGGACCGGGAAAAAACAAAATGGCGACCCGCGCAGTTCGGCTCGATTCGAAAAGTGAAATAGCCATAGCATCTTTGTAAAGGGTCAAATTAGCTTACTTTTGCACTATCGTTATTTTTTCTTTGCTTTTGTCAATTTGATCACCCACACGACAGACAGTATTCCGAAATTAGGAAAAACAGGTCTTGTTTCAAACCGGGTGAGAATAGCCAACGCTGGCAAGTCTCACCCGGGATGAGAGGTCGATCGTATTTTTATTCTCACCCCGGGTGAGGATAGCCACTTCCTTTTCGGCGACAACATATTGTGTACACGAATTTATCTCTAAGAACCCGAACAACATTATGTCTACAAATGTCTAAGATATCGCTTACCACAAATCTCCCACGTATAATAATGACAAATTATTTTGCCCATCCAACAGTCTAAGAATCGATTTGCATTACCACAACATTTAAGTAGTTCTATTGGATAACAGCTATGACACCAATAAATCAATGCATTTGTATCTTTAGAAAAACAGCATAATATGGCACCAACTAAATGTTGTCATCAGATACTACTACTGAGACTGTCCGTTCTTACATAATCTTCCATAATACGCAACAAGCGGACAAACTCAGGATCTCCGTAGTCAAACCGCTGGCCCCTGATGATGTTGCAGATGACATTAGACACACAGCTGTCGGTCAGGGTTTTTATATTGCTTGGTTCACCTTTTAACTCGCTCAGAGCATTCAGGTAGATCTCAACCTTGAAGAAAAATAATAACTCCCGTGTAAACATTTGATACTATGTGAACACTTTGAGACACATTTCATGCAGATTAATGAACAAACGCCTTTATGGGTTTTTACAAAAATATTTTATGCTGCACCCTTGTTATGACGAGAGATCTTGTACTCAAAACTAAAATCTGAATGCTTTAAGATAATGTTACTAAATTGCTGCCTTAAAGAGTCATGCACCCTCCCAAACAAATGTTCATTGGACTTCACAATAATCCCAAGGCTGGAATATTCATTTGAATTCCTCACCTCAGTCCCCCCCCCCCAGGAAGCTACAGTGGCAGCCCGAAGATATTCAAAGGTTATCACTGACTCACTGACTTTAAGCCATGTGAGGAAAGAGCACTGAATTATCGGGCAGAAAAAGGCATTAATTTTCGATCACTCGGAAAGCTTATTCCTGTCAACAATTATGCTAATATAGGATACTAACAAGCCTGCCTCCTTTCAAACATATTTTTATTTTGATCACATTCTGTGCTGATTTACTGAGGTTTTTTTCCCAATAGAGCACTCTCTTCCTGACCATGGAAGCTCAGAGGAGCCCAGGATTTGGATAAAATTAGAATCAGGAGCCCAGGGCTCAAAGAGTCAAAACTTACATGAAATGAAAACAAATACATTTTTCCTGCTCAATGATATAAAAAACAAGATAACTGTAGAATGAAAGAGACACAGCGTGCTCATGCATGTCCTGTGAAATACCCACAAGGGTTGGAAAAGAAATATGCTGAGCACCATTCACTTTATGCAGCTTCGACTGTAAATAAATGCCTTTCATTGCTAACTTGAGCAAATTGTCAATTTTAAAAAGTACTGAAGGGAAAATAATTGTTTTCAAAATCTACCCATATCCAGAAAAGAAGCTAAAGTCACTCGATTTTGTCTCATGTGCCAAGTCTCCTGATAATCCAGTGCTTGATGTAGTTTTGAAACGTTCCTTCCAACACCATAGTGAAGCATATTTTGATATGAGAACTTAAAAGTGAACAACAAAGTAGCTAAAGACAAACAAGAGGAAACAGTGCATTCGCACTTCTTTTTCATTCAATCTTTTCAGCTAAGGAGTTCTTTCCCATGCCAAATGATCTGAGGATGGACAAAGTGACAGTTCTTTGCTCTTTCCAGTTTGCTCCAGAAGATGTGAATATACCTGAGAAAAATAGGAGCCACGGAAGTTGGTTAAAACTGAATTATTATTCTTGTTTCAACAGAACGTTGGTTCTATATTTCAGCATTTCTTTAATTCAAAAAGCACAAAGCAACTACAACTGGCTCTACTGTCTGAGAGAAGCAAGACTAAAGACTCAAACAGCTGAGGGACAGGAAAGAAAAAGGACCAGCAACAGCCACCCTCCACCACCCAGTGAAATAAAAACAAGTCAATGATGACAATGATGGTCGTGGAGAACTGCAAAAAATCAAAATTGCGATAAGGAAAAACATAAGGGACCGGATAGACGTTACTCCTGAAAATGATGCTCTGCAAAAAGAAGAGGAATAAAACAAGGAATATTTCAGGACATAACTAAATTATTATCAAAAGTCTACATAGTGCAAAGGGAAATGAATTCTAAAAAGCAACACAGTCGCATTTAAAAATGCACAGCAAAACAAAATATACAGAAGGTATTCAGGTTCAATAAGTGAACAGTGAGAACCATTTTCCTATTCACTCACATTTACATACAGTTACAAAAGATCATGAAAAGCTAACGAAAGCTATAGTAGGGCAGAAAAAAAAGCTGTGAGAGACACTATTTTAACTTCAAGCTTTCAAATTCCGGAATTAGACGTGCCATCATTAGCTAAGAATGGTACTTTATCCTAATTTATTTGCTTCATTCTTCAGCAACCAACAGAGATAGAATTTATGCAAGTGATAGTGATATTCCTTTAATGGGCAGCAATGTTGTACAAATCTCCATAAGGGCATGGACTGTGATGCAAAAATACAAAGAATCGGTTTGTCAAAGTATTGTGCCTTCCGGCAGTAAAGAAGTTCAGGTGGATGGAAAGTGAGGGCAAAGAAAAAAACTGAAAGGCATGATGAAGATTGATGAATCAAAATATCTTTGGATCTATGAGATAGATGGTTCCAGGAGGCTCTATTAGAATTTAAATGAAGGTGTTTTACCCCACACCGACACAATGGAGGCTCTCACTATGGGCCAAATCTAGCTTTTCTTTTGTGTGGTCTTCATTCTCAACACAGATGCATTGATGGTAATTTTTCATAAATTGTATAATTCTATCATATTTTTTTGCAGTTTGATATTGTTGTTGAAATATCAGCCTTGTTTAGGCTGAGTACATTGTAAAGCACACAGCTGAGATTTCCTTAATATCAATGGACTATATTGTAAGTTCCTTACAAAATAATACGCATGGTAACAGACAGGGTAATAATGCAACTATGAGTCATGAGCCATTTACTTTTTAAAACTTTTTCAAAATGCATACAAGACTCAAAAACCAACTGAGGCATACCTTTGTGTCCCTCAGGGCACAGGCCAGAAACATACAGCTGAGGTCGATCTGTGAATATGTCAGCTTGCTTGACAAAAGCTTCCTGTTGGGAATATTGAAAACCACATTCCAATGACCTCGTCACAAATGTTAACAATGGAAATCTATAAGAAGCACTGTCACTTGGTGTCAATGCTATTAGTAATTTGTTCTTTTGTACCTGGAGAGTAATTTGGACATCTCAATTTCAGAGCAACTATGACTTTATGCATGTCTTCGGTAAGGTTTTATAATTTCCAAGCTCACACACTCGCTAATCCAACGATTTGAAACAATAACTCGCTGTGTTCAAGCCCCCTTGTCCTTCTGGCTTGAGACAGAACAAGAAGCACTCCAAAAATTCAGCTTAGACCCCCTATAGTAACCCCAAGTCGCTCTCTATGGATTAATTTCAAATCTACATGAGTTAGGGAGACAATGAATGAACCTTCTATACCTTCAAGACTTCAATTCCACTGAGAACGACTGTCAGTTGGCTTCCTATGTAGATGCTGAAAATATTGCCTGATCTGTTGAGTTTAGAAAAGACACTTTAAATTCTCATTTTCGGTCTACAACATGATGCGTCAATAGGAAATTTCATCCATAAGCAATTTCTTCTAAACAAAGTGGGAGACATAAGACAAGACAAGATGGAAACATTTGAAGTGAAAATAAAACACAGTATAAAAAACTGACTTGAAAATTGATATGTTTTGACTCACATTAATTCAATATTGAAATAACAAAACATCACCAGCACAAGGAAATTAGCAAAATGGTCAGTGAATGTCATCATAAATGACCAGCCACATCTGTCAAAAACTTGTTTTTAAACACACTATACATTGATCCTGAGAAATCAAAGATGTAACTCACTCTACCCAGTGGAAAACTGCGTTTGAGGTCTGGCAGTCAAGATTTTGAAACTTAGAAATCAATATAATCCCGAAACAACCGTCGACGTCAGTCCAGGCCATCAGTGTTCTAAATAAATATAACAATCGCCTTTCAACCACCATAAGATATATGAAAGAAGACTTACTTTTCAGTCCACTCTTTCATTTTTTCCCTAGGGTGTTTTCTCATCATTGGTAGGTGTCCTAGAAAGGGGTACGGGCTCTCCGGCATGGGAGGGGCGTCATCTGGGTGGTCCCCAGCAACAAAGAAGTAGACAATGCCCAAGACAACAATCACAAACACCAGAGAATTGAGCGCAAGCCCTTGGATGAAATCAAACAACATGGTGAAGTGCTAATAAATAGCTCCAGACTTTGGACCTTGGACTTGTCTGGCGATGAGTGTAGGAAAGTCCAGTAGAAGTCAGTCAGCCCAAAGATGACCTAGCTTGATGAAAAATTACAAAAACAAACAATCACAAAACTACGCATTATACTTCATACTAAAATATAAAAAAACATACACAAAGCCAAAAATCATACAGTGGAACTCGGATTCAACAAAGTCGTCGGGCCTGACCTTCGATTTCATTGAATCTGAGGGTTCATTATAGCAAACAAAGGTTTATTTGATGTAGTTTGATTCAGTTGATGGTGGCAAGACTTTTTTTATAGTGGGGGGGGGGGGGGGTTACCGTTTTGCCAATATTTGATCAAATTTGACAGACAAAAATAGACTCATCATGT
>NW_004797534.1:7500-15885 GCF_000002075.1 Aplysia californica
GACGGAAGCAGACAACAGAACTTTGTGTGAAAGGAGAACATTGTAGAGAAGAAAAATGTCCGTCACTGTCCGGATTCGAATCTGAGACCTATTGAATGAGAGGCGAACACCGTAACCTCTCGACGACTAGAGCCCCCTATATTATGCATACTATAATATACTGAGCGACATTAAAAACGCAACACTTCGTTCGCAGAGTCTGTATACATTTGTATCTAATGAAGATAGAATAAAAGAAAAGTTTTTGAAATGTATTAATTTTGCACAAACGTGGACCATTTTCACCTCATACATCAAAGGATGTCGACCTTGTCTTCCTTCTTTCAGAGTACTCCTTCCAAACAAATTTGCAGATGAGCAAAAAATCGAAACTTAATAAAGATTTCTCACTTTTACTCAAATTTAGGAAGCTGTATGGCCACCATTAACATGTAAAAAAATCGAAAGACGTCTTCACATGGATTTTATAACATTTTGAATGTTTTGTTGAGAAATTCTGACCACTTTAGCGGCAGCGCGACTTCCAAATGCAGTAGATTCACAAAACGGCCTCTTGCACGCACTTTGCGGTTCAGCTCATCCCTTATGTGGGCTGTTGGAGACAAGTCCGGTACGAACAATATTGGCCAGTCCTTGACGTGTGTGCTATAGATGATCTTCCAGAAACTGTGCTGTTTGTTCCATGGGTAGTGTGAGGGTAGGAGTGTCGTTTTGGATGACTGAGAGGTTTCGATTTTTCCACCGTGCTTTTGCACGCAGTGAATACAGCACTGTTGTCGCAGATTCGTTAATAGCAGTTCTAAATAAGGCGTTCTTGTTGTAAGTCCTGGATAACTATCCGGCACCTCCTATTGATGGAAAAAACATTTCCACACACTTCTTGCATGCCTTGAGCCGTTACTTTTGCAAAAAAAAGAAACTATTCCGCAGATTTGACAGGCGTCTTGAGCAGGGTGGGTCACTCGAGGCTGTCCTATTTTCTGTTCATCATGGACATTGCAGGTATGTTAAAACATTTAGACACGTCGTGAAACAACACACGCCCTGCATTTTTAGCCGTCTTGCTGCTTCTCTGGCAGATTTTTGGCCTTGAACGTGGCGGAGGCAAAACTTACGGTCAGCTTCGGGCATCTTGTAATGAGAAAAAATCAAAACTGGTCGAAAAATGTTCGAACTTGTGTTTGGAAAGAGCCACTTATCATCTTTTAAATGAATTAAATTCTTTTCATAAGTATGCCTATATATTGCATCCCATTAATACATTTTACCAAAACACTGGTTACTATTCTGTGATGAAAAGTACAGGTAGGAATAAAGTTCGTGCTTGGTCGTGTGAATTAACAACTACTTACCCCTGTCTCCAAATTTCGTGACGATCAGAGCATATTTGGCTTTCTTATAGTCTTCTAAAAACGTTGAGTTTTTAATGGCGTTCAGTGTATATGGCTATTCAACGTAAAAGGTTGCCTCCAGTCCAATTTTTGAAATGCGTCGAACAAACAATATTATCAACGTATGTTGAAGCATATTGGATGAAAAATATTTTTTTAAATGTTAGTTATCCTTTTTGCGTGACCACGTGAATTGGCAGTCATCTTGGAATATGGCCATTAAAATATATTACGCTGCAGAAATGAGGCCCGGACGTGTACTCAGTTTCGCTGATGATGTGCTGGTGTACAGGCAAGGCAAAAACCGCCAGGTTACAACAGAGAGAGTATAGGAAGAGCTCGACACACTCGAACAGTGGTGTGAAGCAAACAACGGGAAACTGCTCCCAGACAAAGCCTGCGCACTGTAGTGTACACTGAATAACCATGCAGTGCACGATGACATGTCTGGTATCTCGGTTGGAGGTAAAGTGCTAAAGAGGGAACACACACTGAAGTACTGCATGGGTATCACGTTTGATCGTACCCTCTCTAGCAAAGATCACTTCACGAGAACAATATCCAGGGCGAGGAAAAGCCTAACAGCCCTTAAGAAGAAGGCTAGAGCTAAGATGAACCAGAAAATCCCTGTCATCCTCTACAAGACACTGGTACTCTCTGTCGTAGAGTACGGGCTCGGACTCTTGACCCTACCAATGGCGCAACTGCAACCACTCGAAAGGTTACAAACGAAGGAATGAGGGCAGTCCTGGGATACACACAAGACACCTCAGCTGAAGCAATGAGATACCTCCTGGGCTTTTTACGAGTCAGCGCAGACGAGACGAATCCCCTACATAAGAAAGTGGGACGGCAGATGACATCATCTAGGCTAAAGAGGGGCACAGAATGGATGACTCAAGCCATGAACACCATCAACGAGTGCTGCCAGATTCAAGACATCCGGAAAGGCTAGGATTGAGTCATGGTCGAAGATGCGCTCGGAGAGTACACAACGGTGAAGGCTACATTGGGTAGAGAATGTCGCAACTGGCCACCTGGAGGTACAAACACTGAAATTGAGACCCTGATAGAAGAGGATAGCAAACATGGAGATGCTGTGATGTTCACGGATGGATCAGTCAAAAGAGGAGTCAAATCGGGCTGGGCCTTCAGTGTCAGAGTTTATGGGTAGTTGTGAAAGGGCAAATCGGAGCAACTGCACTGACAGCATCCAGTATGTGTATGGAGATAAAAGCCATAAGTGAGACTCTACACTGGATCAAGAACACAAGCCATCAGCGAGCAGTAATCATTACTGACTCTATAGGCACACTACAAAAGGTACAGAAAGGGATGCTGCATGCGGACTGGAAGGCTACGATCACGGAGAGCAGCCTGGAAAGAGTGGCCTGGATCTTCTGCCCGGGCCATGCAGGGATAACCGGCAACGAGAGAGCAGACAAGCTGGCTGGAGAAGCAAATGTGGGAGGGAATTTGACACTGGACCCACCAATCGTCATAACAGCTGTAGGGGAAAATTTGAGGAAAAATAGAGCAGATAGTAGTTCCCACACCTTAGGTAAATAGAAGGAGAAGGGCATCCAAAAAGGAGAATGGAACTACAGCCACCTGTGCGGACCAGTCCGACGGATCTCCAACCATATTATGATGGAAACTGTAAGCAGACAGACTCTGGGATAGATCCTGAAGAGGGGAGGAGAGCAGAGATGGACATGTTCCGACTGTAGTGACCCCAACACTGAGGACAAGGACCATAAATGAGGCAACGTGACCTTGTAAGAAAGCCAATGCTTTCCATCCGTGGCAGCACAGGTACAACATGAATAGGCTATGACCAATTTATTAGTTTTGATTTTTACATCATGAAGGGTTTTGTGCAGTAAGCCTTACAATTTCTAATTCAAATTCTTTCACAGTGAAAACTACAACATAAATTTTTCTGTTTAAAGTTTAAACAATAAACAGTGAGTCGGCTAATCCTGCCAAGTTTCAGCTGATTTGCTTGAAAAACAAAAAAAAAGTTGTAAGCATAATATGTGTGTCAAAAAACACAATTTTGAGAAAATGGCCGATAAAAATCAAACTAATAATAAACTGCCATTTACACATATAAAGAAAACTCCATTAATATTGCTACATGTATTGTCTAATGCATTTTCGAGCTGTTTTCGACTGCTAGATGACAGAACAATGGTTAAGGAATGCAAATATAGGAAAGCTAAATTGCCCCAAAAATGATTTTTATTGATTTTTTTACCAGCTCATACAATCAAAATACCATTTAATGTCTAAATCGGTGGAATAATCACATTTAAGGCAATGACAGGCACTTTAAATATGACTACATGATGGTATTTCTCTGTCTTTTCAATTACCATTTCGGTGCAAAGTATGTTGTAGCTATTTCATTTTTATTTTCAGAACATGAAACTTCATATTTTCTGGTTTTTTGGTCTTGTTCATATGGATACAACAGTTTCATTCTCTGACTACCCAGAATACTTTAAAAACGGTAATTATTGACGGAACGGTAATTAACGGGACAACAATGTAGCTTGGCAAATGAGGTTTTATTAGTGCGTACACGATGTATCAATATCTTATATGAACTTTTGAAAAAGGTTCTTTGCTTCTTACTGGTAAAGCACTGTACAAATTTAATGTAGACATACAGTTCTTAGTATCAATTATTATTGAGCAGCACTGTCATCAATTAATAATGAATATTTTAATACTATAATGCATTTCACCAAGGATTAGTAAATGGCTCAGGCCAAGCTCTGCGGATGCTTTTTCTCTGCAACAATTTTACGCACTTAGTTAAGATGATGTTTCGTTTATAGTATATAAAAAGCCAAGTATTAAACTAAAAGGAGATGGGGGGAGGGGGGTGGTTTTAGACTGACGATGTTTTGTCAATTTATGTTCTCCGGACTTTGTACGTATACTCCAACCACTTGTAAATCTAAAACTCTAAAAAGTACTTATTCTTTGTGTCACAATTATCATCTTTCAGGTCTTCTGTCCTACTCGTAGAACTTTCATTTTACATATTATGTAACAGAATGTCGCTTTTTCTCAAAACTTCAATTTTTGATGTTTTTTCTACTTTTTTCATTTTCTTTTTGATTCCAATGAAAGGGCTTGTTATTCATACCATAACCTAACTTTATGCAGATGGAAAATAAAATCGATGCTTTAAAGAGTGAGTTACATGGATGAATATGTAATCGAATTCAGAGGCATGAGTTGGTAGGTCAGTTATCCATCTCTAACTTTTTTTTCTATTCAAGATATCCAAGATCCCAACTGTATGAAATTTTGTATTGAGCATATCTATGAATGTACTAAATTTGGTTTGAAAATAAGATATCATTTTTTCTTTTATGAAAGCTGTTTATTTTCAACATACGACGGCTGTTACCATGGCAACTAGGGACTCAAAGAAAAACATTACAGTTACATTTTACATATGTTTTCTTGTTATACCTCCAAGTTATAAGGCTTTATCTAAGAAGGCCATAGTTACCGAGATAGATTTATAAACCAGCCCCGTCCCCTTAATAAATTACGTACATTTTGGTTTGGTGGGTTTTATTTGGGGTTGTTGTTGTTTTGTTTTGGGGTTGTTGTTTTTTTTCAGCACAAAAGTTATGGCAAAGGCACATAGACAGGGCTAGGGTGTCCGAAGAAAGGAACTCTGGCAGTGATAAAACTTCATAACATAGATGTGAATGACAGTTCAAGAACTGCAACACGCTGCCGCCAGTGACATGCCCAACCCTCCTGCATCATGACTTTTAACAACTTGATCGTAGCTTTTTTGCCACCTCTCTTAGCATTGGTGGTATTGGTGAAACTGTGAAGCAGACAGTATGGAGACAAGTCCCTCTCCCTCTCTCTCTCTCTCTCTCTCTCTCTCTCTCTCTCTCTCTCTCTCTCCCTCCCTCTCTCTCTCTCTCTCTCTCTCTCTCTCTCTCTCTCTCTCTCTCTCTCTCTCTCTCTCTCTCTCTCTCTCTCTCCCCCATCCCCCCCCCAAAAAGTTACCGTCCATACAACTGAAGACCAATGTTGCATAAGCTGTTTGTCCAAAGGTGAATGTTCTTTATGCTACTGCAGACGGTATTGCTACAGTTCGTCAGGAGCTTCCTTACTTCTGGGCTGAAAACATCCCCAGGGCCACACCTGAGCATGAGACAAGGTCATTTCAATACTTTCAGACTATGTCTGAAACAAGAATTCCAGCTGTTGCTATCAGCCCCCTTTTAAAAGCCTCGGTTGATGGTAAAGAGAAATCCTCACCACTTGGGAATCATCTTGAAAGTCAGCACAAAAACAAACTTGAACTCCAGCCATGTACTTCTACTTCTGGAATCAAAAGTCCATACCGTCAACAACTTTCTGGTTGTGTGAATCCGCTGGCCAACAATGCATCAGTGAAGTACACGTACTATGCGGTCAATTATAATGCCAATAGATTCTACATGAGGAGGATCTTGAAAGCTAACCAAAAAAAAAAAAAAAACACCCAGATTTTAGAACATGGAGATCCTTCACTAGTCATCAGTGAATGGCATTTCAGTACATACAGTGAAACTCGGATATAACAAAGTCGTCGGTTCCGACCTTCAGTTTTGTTAAAATCCGAGTGTTCGTTATAGCAATGTGAGCAACAAGTTGCGTTGCAATGAAAACCTTACCACACGGCAACGTTTATTTGCACAGACCAGCGTGGAATTGATTACGTATATCTAAATTTAAATCTATATCCAAATTAGCAGTTCATTGTTCCGTAACCAGTGGAAAGGGGGGGGGGGTGCGAAGGGACTGCTGTGACGCGTATGTCCTGCCGACTGTGACGCAACGTACCACGCCCCGAACGCTGTGCCTACAACCCCGTTCCCCCAGATACACACACTCACAGACAGCCATCCGTGTACTAGCGGCCTGTCCGACCTCTCTCAACCCGTGCTGTTGGTAAGGTACTAGATCTTCGTGTACTTTGCAACATTCAGTAAGTTACATTCAGTTACACTTTAACTCATTGATAGTGACTTATCTTCAAGAATTGAGTTCTAATAGCCATGAAAGCTTATTTTTGGTTGAGAGTTGTGGCAGACTGTATCCATCTTTCTGCTGGGATGTTGTATCTCACCAAACCCTCTCTGATCTCACTCAGCCTGGATGGGTCGTGACAGTAGGTAGGCGTTGAAACAGCCCGCCTTAATAAACTTAATTGTGTTGATGGAAGCGTAAAACATTTGCAAAATATGAAAATGAAAATTGCCTCTGCTGTTGTTGTACTGTTTTTGTTTTATTTTTGGTGTTGTTTTTTTACTGTTCAAATTATTGACAAAATGGAGCTCAGCATTAAAATGTGTGCCGTACCGTGAGTCGGGATCGGATGGGTGGCAAGCACGTGTGACGTATAACTGTGTGCGCGTGTGTCGGGGGGGGGGGTGTAACAAACGGTACGGGCGTGGAATGTCAGTACTGTAGAGACACACATGCGACACATGTATTTTTCTAACAGACTATTGATTAATTTTGCAATCATAAGCGAGTGTTGACATCAATCTACTAAATGAATTGCGCGCTGGACTGTGAAATCAAACGTTGCCATATGCCTATACAGTTACATAACTTGCTCGGCAAACAACACGTACGTTATACTAGATGATAGATGACACAGGCGTTTCACATTTGAACGAATAAGCCATTTTGAACAGTGTGTTTGGGAGAGTTCAGTGTATTTTCCTGGAATTGTCCAGCTTTTTTTCGTTATCATAGAAACGAAAATGCGTCTCATTTTAAAGCAAACTACTTTTAATTGAAAATGTCGAATACATTATATTAACACATGTACTTGCTCTGTGCCTACAATCATCTACACAAAAACCTCATATTTGTATTTTTTAAGATAATTAAATTAAATTTTTTAAACCCTCAGATTCAAGGAGGTTGAAGACTGTATCCGACGACTTCATTGAATCTGAGTTCTATGTGTGTGTGTGTGTGTGTGTGTGTGTGTGTGTGTGTGTGTGTGTGTGTGTGTGTGTGTGCCAGCTCTCGTGGTCTAGGGGCACGGTGTTTACCTCTCATTCAATAGGTCCCGGGTTCTAAGCTCGGCAGCAACGGTAAATTTTCTTCTCTGAAACGTTCTCTTTCCACCTCCTTTCCTATTCTCTAATCATGTTCTGACATCTGCTTAAATTAGCTACAATTACAATTCGCAAACGCTTCATCGTAATATCGTCCCTTTAGGGTGGCGCATTAACCTTATAAAATTTTAAATGATTATCTCGCACCATTTGTTGATAGAACAGCTTTATTGTGTGCATTAAACTAAAAGTAAATATTAGCTGGTCACGCATCAGCAGATCCATTAGAATGTGACGTTTTGCTCCATATCATTCAAAATTTCCACACACGTGTTCTAAGAGTTAGGAAATATTTTAATATTTATAAGCAAGTTAATCACTTTAAATTCAAGCACGTGAACTTGTTAATTAAATGAAAGAATACCAAAAAAAAATAGTTAGTTATAGTAGAGGATTTTACGGCGCTCACAACTGCATACGGTCATATGAGTGCCAAAAAAATAAATTAAAACCTATATATGGAAAAAATCAGCCACAGCTTTATGAAGCCAAGACATCTCTGTGTATTATATAACTGGTGATACAATAACATAATTGGAAGAAATGTTTGAGAAAGCTAACAATGAAAGTAGTCTACGTGTAAGGCTTCGTGGCCAAAGCAAAAATGAGTTTAAAATACATATTATAGCGTAGGCTACGTAGGCCTATACAATATCATTATTGTTACATACAGCTTTAACAACTCCAATCTTTTTTTTTTTTCTTTTTTTTGAAAATTGGTAAAACGATTGATTTATTTATCTATTACATGTTTAAACTGCGCTCCACGTCATACACGTTCTCTCTCTCTCTCTCTCTCTCTCTCTCTCTCTCTCTCTCTCTCTCTCTCT
>NW_004797534.1:16192-17946 GCF_000002075.1 Aplysia californica
CACACACACACACACACACACACACACACACACACACACAAACACACACACACACACACTGTCTTTCTACTTCATTTTGACCGCGTCTCTCTATCTATCTATCTATCTATCTATCTATCTATCTATCCATCCATCCATCCATTGATCCATCCATCCATCCATCCATCCATCTATCTATCTATCTATCTATCTATCTATCTATCCATCTATCTATCCATCCATCCATCCATCGATACATAATTTTCCATCTATCTATCGGGAGATGTATTCCATCACTCATGCGCCATTGGGGCTGCCAATATTGAGAAGGCGTTGCCTCTAACGATCGTCAGAGAGATTCTCTCGAACAACCAGCTCGTTTCACGTGGGCCTCCAGTGCGTTTGCTAACCCGACGACCAACTTTCTGAAGGAACTGGGTCGTCAGGGGACCGAGAGCGCCGGATGTTTCGACTGCCACTGGGACGGAGTACATTGTAGTATTTTAGCGGTCGCTGAGGCTTGCGTAATTATCTAATTTCGGCTCCCTCAGCCTTATTGGGGATACTGCCGGGAGCAGAGGCCGAGGAGGTGATGGACAGCGGTGAAAAAGAGTCAGAGCATGTAGCGTCCCACACGAGGCATTTGCCACCCTCGAAAGGAAAGATGGTGATGCCATCTGGCCTTTTGCCGTCGGTCCTATCGAGGCCGAAGGGTTCAAGGATGCAGTGTAGGCCGGATGCATTGAGCGCACGCTTCACGATGTCGTTGAGGGCGGCGTGACATGGGAGACGACCACCACTCCGACGACAGGACATGGGTGTAGGCCGAAGCTATCGACTGATGAACCCCACCAGCAGGTCGTGTGAGGCTCGCACACTTTGAGGCCGAGTCTGGTCGTCACTCTTGTTCAGCAAACTCAAGCTTGGATTCAAACAGGATGATATTTTTTTATTCTTTTGGTCGTTCCACTTTGGTTAGGGGTGGGTAAATTGATTATCTCTTTCTGCTTTGGTTAGGGGTATGTAAAATGGCTCTCAAGTTCTCTCTAGGGAAGTTTGCTATGTTGTCTTCCACAATTGACTTTGTGAATCTAAGTCTCACGTACTTTATCAATTGTGATTTCAAGATAGATTCTTGAAGTTGAAGCCTTGATGATGTGATTTTTCAACAGAAGCTCAATATAATATGTCATCTAAAGAACCAAAACTTCAATCATTTTTTAAACCTGGATTTTTTCTTGACGTTCAATTTGATTTATCTCTGAAGTGTCTGTATTTAGCTCCAAAATCTAAAGCTGTTTTACCTAAACGGTTGCCCTTCTGGATCACCACTTCAACAGCGGAGCATGTTTGGTGTCTTTTGGTGATTTGGCCCAAGATACATGTACTCTAATTTAGGTATCGAAAGAGCCTCTTCCCTCCCCGTTTATTATTTTCCAGCTCCCCCCACTCGTTTATTATGTGAAACAGTATATCTTGAATCTAGATAACTGCCTGAAACTTCTTTTTTTTGTAAATGTCAAATTACCCGCAGTATTAGTACCGGTATCGGGTTGGCAACCTCAATTTTCTGTGCATTTTCATAACTTGTGTACATTAGTTTCTATGCCTATATTTTAATGAAACTGGTTTGTTCCTAAATGGGAAAAGTTGCCACAGTAACTTACTAAAATCACTAAAATTCCATGATCTTTTGTTCTTATCTTTTATTCACTGAAGGAAAAATAAAACAGATTTGTTCATACTAGAACAGGGGTATGAGGTTGAATGCACCC
>NW_004797534.1:18046-18842 GCF_000002075.1 Aplysia californica
CGCCCACCCCCACCCCACCCCCTCTTCGGTTTATTCGATACCTTAGAGTAGTTATGCAATACACATACTTGAACTATTAGGAGAAACATATTACTATAGAAGTATAAATAAGAAAACTAAATTAACTGCTTCTTGTTAAAAGAATACAATAGTTAAGAAAAAAAAAATCACCTTGACGTTTATGCGTATGTGTGTATGCCTACATGTGTGTCTATATGGGTGTTTGCATGTTGGCTTAGCTTAAATTTACAACAAAAAAATACATTCGTTTTATTAATTGAAGAATATAAAAAACCTGAGCTGTACCAAATTTAATGACTAACGATATGCAAGACTTCTGGCCCATCAATAGCTCTCCCTGCGTGTAACATCAATCTCAAAATCATTGTAGGTGATGATAGGGGCAAAAAGTCACAATTAAGGAAAAAAAGGGTAGATCTATGGGGCGAAAAGCCAAACCTGTGACATAAAATTACCCCGTGGATGTTGAAAAAATGGGTCTTTGAACTGCATTGGAACAAAAAATAAACACAAAACAGGGTTTGGGCTCGTACAAAACCTCCGTTTGCAGAAAAAAAAATAGTCATTAAAGATATGACAGAGACAGCAGGTCGATACAAATATAAATAATATAATTTACACGGCTTTGCCGTACACAACAGATTGCTGAACAGGATCAGCACCCCCCAAGGTATATCCAAACGTATCACTGTCATAGAAATGGAAACCAAAACTGGAAAGGCTCACTTCATCAGCGCCTACGCCCTAACACTAACAACAGAAAATGAGAAAAAAG
>NW_004797534.1:19024-20247 GCF_000002075.1 Aplysia californica
GGCCCACGTGCCTTGGACATTTTGGGCTGGGAAAAATCAACGAGAATGGTCAGAGACTCTTAGAATTCAGCACTAATAACAACCTTTGCATCACTAACACCTTCTACAGGGCAAGGACAGACACAAGGTTTCTTGGTGCCCTCCAAGATCAGCCCATTGGCACCAAATTGACTTCATCATCGTCAGAAAGAAAGATGCCAACATGGTAAAGAAACAAGATCCTTCTACAGTGCAGACTACAACACAGACCACCTTTTAGTTATAGCTAAGGCAAAGATAGTCACAAGGAAAACCCCAAGAGCTGAAAAACAAAAAGAAACCTAAGATCAACATAAGAAATACCAAAGACCCAGCGTTAAAGGCAAAATTTCAAGAACATGTTAAAGAAGAGCTCCAACATCTAGATAGCTCATCCCCAGATAACATGTGGAATAACATGAGATCAACAATTTATAATTCTGCGTCGATTACTTTTGGAATAGAAAGACCTTACAAGGAGGACTGGGTTGAGGCCAGTGCATCAACACTCGTACCTCTGCTCGAGAAAAAGCGTAAGATTCTGATAGAACACAACACAAATCCAACAGAGAGTACAAGGCAACATCTACGTGCTGCTAAATCCAACCTTCAAAGAGAAACCAGAAAGTGTGCCAATCAGTACTGGGACAAGTTATGCTCAGAAATCCAACAGGCCAGCGATACAGGTAATATCAGGAAAATGTATGAAAACATCAAAGTTGCTATTGGACCAACAGAAAACAAAGTGGCACCTCTAAAGTCTGCGACAGGTGAACAGCCGACAGACAAGAAGAAACAAATGGAAAGATGAGTGGAACATTATTCAGACTTATACTCAGAGGAGCGACATGTTGATAGACAGCTACATGAGTCCATTCCTCAGCTCTCCGAAAGGTCAGAACTTGATACAACACCAACAGAAGAAGAACTCTCCTCTGCAGTCGATGAACTCGCTTGCAGAAAAGCAGCAAGAAATGACAACATACCTGCTGAAGTGCTGAAAGAGAACAAAGAGACTCTCCTCCCATATCTCTACAAGCTACTAACGACTTGTTGGCTGAAAGCAGAAATTCCTCATGACATGAGAGATGCCAAAATCACCACACTCTACAAAAACAAAGGGGACAAAGGAGATTGCAACAACTACAGAGGTATCTCACTGCTAAGCATCACTGGAAAAGCTTTCGCTAGGATCATCCTGAAGC
>NW_004797534.1:21663-31588 GCF_000002075.1 Aplysia californica
TACACAGCGGCAATTTAAAAAAAACTTTCCACTTGGAGAGAAGCCATTCTTGTGCCCTATTTATCAACACACAAAAACAAAAATGACCCATATTTCAAAGTGTGTATATATATAGATAGATAGATAGATAGATAGATAGATAGATAGAGAGAGAGAGAGAGAGAGAGAGAGAGAGAGAGAGAGAGAGAGAAGGAGGGAGGGAGAGAGAGAGGGGGGGGGGAGAGAGAGAGAGATAGATAGATAGATAGATAGATAGATAGATAGATAGATAGATAGATAGATAGATAGATAGATAGATAGATAGATAGATAGATAGAGAGAGAGAGAGATAGAGATATAGAGAGATAGATAGATAGATAGATAGATAGATAGATAGATAGATAGATAGATAGATAGATAGATAGATAGATAGATAGATCGATCGATCGATCGATCGATCGATCGATAGATAGATAGATAGATAGATAGATAGATAGATAGATAGATAGATAGATAGATAGATAGATAGATAGATAGATAGATAGATAGATAGATAGATAGATAGATAGATATATAGATAGATATATATATATATATATAAAGAAGTAATAATACTACCTTTTGATACTTGATTATATCTCATATTGTGGTGCAGTGTTAAGCACAAACTGATACCCCTTGATTTCACAATTTCATGTCAGTAGCGGGTAGGCCTATTATCACATCTTGCAATGATGCAAGCTTAGCATGTTCTGCGCATTGATCGAGTCAGCTTGTTAATTTTCACTTTTGTATAAAATTAATTGTGGCAGTCCATTCCACTCTTGAATCAATGCTTGTCCCAGTCGTTGTACAGTGTCGTTTTGGGGCTCACTCTTTGGCTCAAAGAGTGGCATGTTTGGCGAGTAGGCCTAAATATAAATTCAAATTAAATCAATATAAATATATATACAAACACAAACACACACCCACACACACATACGTGTTTTGAGGTCATTATGTGGACATTGCCCCAAACCTACATTATGTGGACACCCCATATCATCCAAAGTTATCGGTGGAATCAATCAATATTTGCAGTGTAGTCCACTATACAAAAACATCATTGTCCACAAAATTTCAAGAAGCTACCTAAATTTTTAGTCCAGTATGTTTTTTTACTAACGTTAGTGGGACATTGCATTATGTGGACTTTACGACCTCCTGACCTTTTGCACAAAGGTACGCAAATGGTCCATTATTCTGTCCGCAGAAAAATTCGCGCGCGCAACTTTTGCCGTCAGTGCAACTTTGCGCAACTTTTACGATTTTCGTGAATTCGCTAATTTTAGCCAATTTCCCGCAAAATTCGGAAAAATAATAAAATTTCATAAAAAACACCGAAATTTTCTTCCACGACTAAAAATATCGTCGCCAAGGGGGCGGGGGGGGGGGGGGGCAATTCGCTTCTTTACACTTTGAACTAGCCTACGGCGGGGGCCCGCCGCCGCCCAGTGACCCGGGTCAGGTCGGGTCGGGATGATCGCCCGACTCGTCGCCTGAAAACAACGTGTTTGTTTTGAAACAACGAGTCGGGCGCGATCGACTTGTGCCACGATAGCCGCTTTGCACCATCAACTGTCTAGCAGACCGACCCAATAGTCTTGTTTGGACTAGTCTAGCTAGAGTAAATCAATCGGAAACACGGTCGTCTGATTACTTAGCTTGCTTTGTTCCGTAGCACCAGGGTAGATCTAGTACACATATATAAACATTTGTGAAAGACTTTAAATCTTAGGCTAAGGAGGGTAGATTAAAATGGATCATCCAGAAAACCCGTAAAGGGAAAATAATATCATCTTAAGCCAGAAAAAAAAGAGGGGGGGGGGGGGTCTTTGACTCCTGTAAAAGTTAAAGTGTAAGGTGGGGGGGGGGGTAGTTAACCAATGTAAGATTACACTTTTGTAAGGTGAAAAAAATAATCAACGAAAATGGCAACGTAACTGTTTTGTTAAAAGCATAAAAAGAGAGTAACTCTACACTATTCACGTAGACTTAGAGTTCAGTTCGAGCGGAAAGCACAGCATTGTGGCGATACAGTGGACCTCGAGCGGCAAGCACGATATATGTCATCTCGCACTGGTAGATACCTGGGCTACATGACATTGACATGTAGATCTAGTCTTATTTTGATTATACGGGTGCGGTTAAAGTGGTAAAATGACACAGTAAGTTTTTCTGGAAAAGTTCCGATATTTTTATAGCGTATTGAATTACGTGTATTATGTCACATGTATGTGTATGCATGTTTTTCATGAATACTATAATTAATCATTTAAAAGTAAAGCACATAGAAGAGTGATTTTACCACGGATTTGCGCCATATAAATGTCATATTATTATAAAGCGAAAAACGTAATATACGGGATTGAGGGGGGGGTGTGTCGCAGGAAAGTGTAAAAAAGTGTAAGTGCGGGAGGAAGGGGGGCAAAAATTCCCAAACAAAGTGTAAGATTTTATTTGAACAGCCCCAAAACAACGCCGGCCACACCTGCCCAACGTCAGCGAGAGTTAAGGACCTGACGCATGTGTCAGGGGCACAGAATTCTACACTTAGTGTAGAATTCTGTGGTCAGGGGACAAACTTTTTTTGTACTACAAGCAATTTTTTTTTTGGGGGGGGGGGTAGACATTCACATTTAACTTTTGATTTTGATCTAACAAAACTCATATTGGTTACTTTTGATTGCAATGAGCGTAGCAACAATACAATGTATTCCAATAGTTCCGTGGCATTGTTTTAGCTATACGTACGCCTTGCAACTTTTGCTACTTTTTCTTGCAACTTTTTGCAACTTTTGCTATTTTCAAATGCAACTTTCTCTGAGGACAGATTTTTTAGACTTCCGGAGCATAAAAGGTTTTTAAAGGCTTTGGGTGCCTCTTATGTTTATTAATTCACACATGGGTTGGGGATATATAAGTAGACTCGCTGTCCCTGGGATCCACGAGCAACATCTTCTTTGTTGCATTTTCCTTTTCCACATCCTTCTTTCTCCTTCCCCTTCTTCTATCATTTCTTCCACCGCTTACTCCGTGTGCAGCAAAACTAGAGGTCGTCCATCCCACAGAATGGGCACCTCGTTGACCGTGGGGTGCGACCTGTGGGTAACTGGCAGTTGAAGTGAGATCAGTCTGCGGACTGTCCCTCGCCAACACACCTCTTTGACCCACTTTTTCCTCTTAGACGGGAGGGTAGGGCGGCCTATGCCACTCAATCGATTTGGAGCTGAAGCCCCTCCAGTTTTTCCTTGGGTCAATCTTGATGGGACGATCTAGTACACTTTCGTGGAGAGTATAACTCCGGAGTAGCTCTGGCTCAGCTCTGGTCATCCGAGCAATGTTTCCTCTGTTTCACTCAGTGGTGGGAGGGGAGCCCCGGAGTTGAAAAACATTCCAACACACATTGAATCCCCAAAAACATTCTGACCCATCCCCAGTCCCCAACGATACAAAAAAGTTTCGGCTCGTAGAAGCGGGTGTAGCCACCGAGACGAGCAGACAACCAGGAAAACCGACCTTTACGGCTGATTGTGCTCTCCCTCCTCCCAGGGAGCTTCCGGGGCAGCCGTACTTGACCATCCGCAATTTTGATGCACAGAAGAAGACCACAAATCCAACCCTTTTCATGACAGGAGATGCTTTAACACAGACGCTGGGATACATCCCCGCCATCGACCAAAAACTGTCTTCTGGTGCACTCCTTGTATACGAAACAGAAATAACTGGACCCCTGTATCTCACGACCTTCCATGGTATTCCTGTGAATCTTGGAGACACAAGAAGTACAACTGCTTGAAGAGCGTCGTCCGCAGTCATGAGATGAAAGGCTGCTCTTCAGAAAAAATTGTGGCTATATTGTGAGGGTGTGGTCGAAGCCCGCCAGATGACTCTTCGGCGGGGCGAGACCGCCCTTGAAAGGAACACAATTGTTTTGACTTTCGATTCGTGCTGCCTCCCCAGCCACTGTTCGGGCAGCATACTTGGTCCTGGACATGCAACCCTAAGTGCAAAACGCTCTGCGCTGCTTCAAGGGCCAGAAGTTTGGCCGTAGCCAGTCGTGATGCCGACACGCAGAAGTGTGTACTCGTCGTGGCAAGACCGGGCATCCTGAAAAGGTATGAAAGGCTAGTCCTTTCTTTTGTTCACAATTGCCACGGCCAACACTTCGTTCCAAGAAAGCACCATCCAAGAGTACAAAGCCCGAAATGGCTGCTCATTTCAGAAGCCTCGAAAGACTGTCTACCCGACAGTTATGACCCCGGTCCCTGGTCGGTTAAACGCAAAGGCAGTCCAGTCCGGCTGGTCTCGTGATCAGCCAGTACTTCTACTGCCAAACTCAAAGAGCCCGTGGTCAACAGGCGAAACTGCAATAAAAGCTAAGAAGGTCCCTCCTACTCCTGTAGTAACCACCTTCGAGGGGCCACTCGCCAACTGTTTCGGAGTTCTAGGGGAGGACGAGGTGGACTCTTCCTCCGTCCCCTCTTCTTCTCTCTCCCCACGCCCCACCCCTCTGATGGTGTGTGAGGTGCCCCCTCCCCCTCATCCAGCCCCTCCTCCTTCTTTCCAACTCCCTTCGCCCTACCTACCCTTACCCCTCCACCAGATATCCCCTCCCTTTGGAAGATGACACCTCCGATCCGAGAAGGAAGGAAGCCGTCACTCCCTCCCCAAGTCTCCCGGTTGGATGCTGCCCAATCAAGGGCGGCCGCCGAGCAAACCCTCTTCTTCCTCCACAAGGAGGAGTCAGAGCTCAGAGAAGACGGGACCTCTGTGCTCCAAATCTTTACAAAAATGGTCTAATGGCGGTCCTGCAGTGGAATGCCAGAGGACTCGACCTTCCATTCTAAAATTGCAACACATACAGGTTACACTGTGCCCACTTGTGGCCTGTGTCCAAGAGACAAAGTTCGCCCCGGCTTCAAACATTGACTTAAAAATTTCTCATCATCATATTCACGCCGAGAACCAGACAGCTTCTGGTTGAACCACCGTCTACGATACATCGACAATAACACCCTCCACTGACAAATACATGTTCATCTTAGGACAACTAGGACAACCCTCGAGGCTATTGCAGTATGGGTCACCCTGATAAGACCAATCACGATCTGCTCCATATGTCCCGTCAAATTACCCCCTCAAAATTACCCAGCTTAATGACTCAAACACCAAGTCCACAGACCCTTTATCTTAGTAGGAGATTTTAATGTACATAACCTCATTTGGGGATTTTGGCAACAAGGAAAAAAACAATAAAAGACTTTTTTTTTTATTTCAAAACAACATCTGCCTTTTAAATGGTAAATCCTCAACTTACTGAAACAAATCCTTAACACTTCATCCATCGATCTTCCTTTCTACTCCCCTGACCTGGTCCCAGATTTTGAGTGGTCTGTGCTGGATGACCGTGCGGATCATTTCCCAATATTTCTCAAGAACAATAGCCTCCAACACCTCCAACACGAACCGACCCCAGAGCGCTTTAACTTCAAAAAGCATACTGGGACGGGTTTGTTATTGGATGCTTCCATAATTTGAACCCCACTTTCAGCCTCAACTACCACTAATTTCACGAAACGATTCCAGAAATGTGTCACAAAGACATACCACAACCATCAGAAAAAAAACCCGGAAAACTAGGTACGGTTCTCTGGGGTGTGTGGTAATGCCATAGACCCCAAAGAAAAAGAAAGCAGCAAAAATGCTCCACCCCGAAGCCTCCATATTTTTCTGCGGAGGCCACTGCTATTGACTTGGCGTTAAACTCCGTAGAATATTCTCCCAAATTATCGTTTCTCATTCTGTCCGATGCCTTGTCTTGCCTCACTCCACCCACCAATCTTCTTCACTTCACCTTCTCCTATCCCGTAGACCGGATGTCCGTTGTGGCGCTATTGAAGATTTGGACACCAGCTTCCTCCACTCCTTCCGCTCTTCAGATTTCCTGAGCGTGTCTTTGAGGTCCAGGCCTGTTTGTTCCCTGATTTTGTCCTTCCAACTCTCCTTCGGCCTGTCTCTGCTCCTTTTTCCCTGGACGCTGCCTTGCAAGATCATCTTGGTAAGGCCGGATGAACGGACGATGTGTCTATGCTATTGCAGTATGCATTTTATGACCAAAGTGAGAAGGTCAGGGTATGGTCCAATTGCATTTTTGATCCGTTGTTCGACTTCATCATTTGTGATGTGATCTTTTTATGAGATACTAAAGACTTTTCGGAAGTATCTCATCTCCACAGCTTTGATCCTTCTTCTTTCAAGGTCTGTATTCAAGGTCCAGGATTCACATGCATACAAAAATATTGACATGACCAGGGAACGAATGAGTCTGATCTTTGATCTGATGGTGATATTTCTGTCTTTCCAAACGGTTTTTTACTTGGTCATTGCTGATGAAGTTTGCCCTATTCTGGAGAGTATTTCTGGTTTTGGTCCTTCGTCTGTCACTATTGCACGTAGGTATCTGAAGCTGCGTACGGTCTCGAGCTTCTGATTGTTGACTGGATGTCCACTGTGATGTTTTTGCTGCTATTAGACAATCTAACACTTTTAAACTCGAAAATAGTTAAAATGCAGTTAAGAATTATTTCTTTAACTACATCTCCAAGCTATGGGATAAAAACTAATCTACTTCACTTCACTTTCACCTATCCCGAAGAGTGGATGTTCGTCGGGGCTTTTGAAGATTTGACCACCAGCTTCCTACACTCTTTCCGCTCTTCAGAGCGTGTCTTTGAGGTCTAGGCCTGTCCATTCCTTGATGTTGTCCTTCCAACTCTTCGTCGGTCTGTCTCTGCTCCTTTTTCCCTGGACGCTGCCTTGCAAGATCATCTTGGCAAGGCCGGATGAACGGGTGATGTGTCTATGCCATTGCTGTTTGCCGTTTGCGTTTCCTGACCAAAGTGAGAAGGCCAGGGTATGGTCCAATTGCATTTTTAACCGTTGTTTGACTTCATCATTTGTGATGTGATCTTTGAATGAGATACTAAGGATTTTTCGGAAGCATCTCATCTCCACAGCTTTGTTCCTCCTTTCAAGGTCTTCATTCAAGGTCCAGAATTTACATGCATACAAAAATACTGACATGACCAGGAATGCATGAGTCTGATCTTTGATCTGGTTGTGATATTTCTGTCTTTCCTACTGGTTTTCAACTTGGTCATTGCTGTTGAAGTTTGCCCTCTTCTGGTTTTGATCCTTTGTCTGTCACTATTGCACGCTGGTATTTGAAGCTGCGTACGGTCTCAAGCCTCTGGTTTTGACCTGGATGTCCATTTTCTTGCTGCTGTTAGACAATCTAAAACTTTGAAACCCGAAAATAGAAAATCTAGTTAAATTGCTGTTGAGAATTATTTCCTTCACTACATCTCCAGGCTGTGGGATAAAAACTAAAGTAAACAACTACCAACAAGCTTCACAGTGTCCACACTGGACCCACGAAAATCTTCTGGTCTTTCGAGAACAGACGAAGAAGTTTTTACTCGTTTACGTATTTAGATATATGCTTCCGTGACCCATGGATATCTCCTGCGTTGAGATTAGAAACCGCTCTGTGTCAGATGCGATACAGACTTAACCATTAGACACATTAGAATGTCTGGACTTTGGAGAGACCCGAAGTAAATATTTTAAATGCACAAAAATTAAAAGGTCTGTTCTCCGTCGTTGATCCAAATAGAATTCTCAAATCTATAAAAGTCATTAGCCTGTATTCTAAAAAGTAGATAATTTTTGTTTTAAAATGTAAACATCTGTTTTTATTTTCTAATCTTTTTAAAACAATTTTTTAAAACCATGAGATGTTTTCCTTTACTTTAAAAGTAAAATAAAGCCGTGCAGTGAGCTGTTGTGAATGCAATCAACTTGTGTTTCATGCGTGCATGTGGCCGTAAGATGTTGCCAGCGCCGTAAAACTTTTATTAAACTAACTGCAGAGCGTTGCTCCATGATGTACAGCAGAGAAGGCTTCTGGATTCCAACTCCTAGATGGATCCGCCACGTGCCGTCTCACACACACACACACGCGATACACAAATCAGAAAGCTACTGTCGTTATGTGGACACCAAAAATTCTGCACACACTCGAAGTGTGTATAGCGTTGTGTATAGAAATAACGAAATAACAGCGTTATTCGGACCGGAACCAAATTCAAAAATATTTTAACACATGATGTAATTTTTGGCTGGAAATGCGATGGTGACCTTAAAACATTATGTGGACGTCTACATAACGGGGCATATCTACATAACGTGAGTGTGCAAATATACTTTTGTCTACATAACTACGCAAAGACACACACACACACACACACACACACACACACACACACACACACACACACATACACACACACACACACACACACACACACACACGTTGTATTGTTACAGTTGGTACAGTTGAGTTGACGTCGCTGTCGGGGCGCTGTGACCGTCGTTTCAGTTGAGCAATCAAGCAGTCGTGTTCCTCTTCTTTCAGCCAGTATATTTTTCCCCTTAATTGTGTATCTTCCGCTTCCGTCAAAGTCAATGTTCGTCTCCTCCTCAGCTTCTTGACTTTGACAGTAACTTACTGACGGGTGAGTTCGTGCTTAAAGTCAAGTCAGTCGTTCGACTGAATTGTGCTGTATTGTTCATGTTACGGAAAGAACTACACTAAATTTATTATAATCATCGTCATGTGAGGGGGGAGGTGTGGTTTCTTTTGACGTACTCTTCTAGGGCTATGAACGGTTATTCTGGTGGAATAATAATTATGGTCGCTTTTTTAAGGACAAGCGGACTCACTCTGATTTTGGGGGTTTCCGTAAATCTTGACCTACACCATAGATTTACACCACATGTACTACTAGATCTCTACTGACACTAGATACAGTACGCCCCTCTCTCACCTTGGTGCGCGATGGCCACCTTGGATAGCGGCGTCCGCCATGTTCTTTTGTTGGCAAGCTGTGTGAAGGAGTTCATGATAAAGCAATGGGCTAGGCATTATTTGTCTCTCATAAGGCTTAAGCAATAGGCGAGGCTTGGCCCTTGTTGATTTTTTTGTTTTATATGGGCGCCGTGGCGTACTATAATTTATAGATTACTAGAAAGCAATAATACACTTTTTATACAGCATACTTTCTACAAATAGATCTAAAATAAATGTATTATTTAATAGATAGATGTATACATAGGCTTTAAAACAAACAAACGAAAATAACAACAAAATGATGTTTAGATTTATTAATCAACACTTTATCTTTATGATGACTGAATCAAAGCGTGTAGAGTATGTGGGTGTCATGGAAACTTAATCCCTATCACCCCATCCTCTCTCCCCCTACGAATCCCAATTCCACTGAAACTGATCCCCTACGTGTCTGCTTGAAAAGAACATGTTTGTTCATTTTGTGGCAAACTGAGCCTGTGTTATGTTGAATGTGCAACATAAAAAGTACACTGTTTGAAAAAGAAATTACCTTCCTATTGTCAAAAAGATCTAGTTAACCTTAACTTCACATGGCCCAGAACCTTACTTGAACAACCCGGAGTGACTATTGTGCCAATTTCTTTTTTCATAGGATGAGGGTTAGCCCTTCCTTTTAGTCGTAGCGCTAGCCTAGGGGTTAGGCAAGGTTCAGCCTTTCATTTCGTCTTAAACCTAGCCTTAGGGGATATGGTACCGTTAGGTTGAGCCAAGGTTGAGCTGGATATGTCCAGATTGTCACTGCCAAAAAAAACATTTTTAAGAAAAGACATTACAAATAATTTTTGCACTACTGGTACTCAAACCATTAGATCTATACCGAAAATAATGAGATTTTACTACAAAATTGAAGACATGTAACACTATTAAAAATGTATAATATAAACAGCCTCGCTTACTGTTATTTAGCTTTACATTCGACATCTATGTGCCTCA
>NW_004797534.1:32061-47355 GCF_000002075.1 Aplysia californica
GAGAGAGAGAGAGAGAGAGAGAGAGAGAGAGAGAGAGAGAGAGAGAGAGAGAGAGAGAGAGAGAGAGAGAGTAACGCAGTGGTGGAGCCAGCCCACGCAAGCCACGCCGCTGCAAGCACACGCAGCGGGTGAAGCGAGAGAGGGCTGCTGTGTGCTGCTGACTTTGGTCTGGCCCTAAGCCTTTCTACCCTACCCATGAATAATAAATACACCTGGATTAGTCCACAAAAGCTTACTTCCCTTGCATTTATTCCTGATTTAACTGAAATCTGATATAACAGGGCTTTTCTTCTTATCCCACCTTCGCTGTTATACCAGGTTTCCACTGTAATTGTATCCTATACATTACATCATACATTTTAGACACGAGCAAAGTTACAATAGCAGCCTATCGGATCTTTGGTTGCTCCCATCTAGCATCATCACATAAAAAATATTATTGCTGATATTTTTATTACTTTGGATGCATACAGGCTTATGACTGTTCGCGTTTAATATCTTAAATCAGTGAATCAAGTGAGTGAAGCTAGTACTTCAGATTGTGATGTTTAAGTAAGTAAACGGCGAGGCAAAATTGCAGCGGTTCGATCTTATATTACTTAACTGAAAGGTAGGCTTTGATCAGACCAGACTCCTAATATTTTCGCATATTTTCTTCAAAACATGATAAATCTGGATCTAACCTCTATCTAAATTTTTACTTATCAATCTTATTCTCACCAGTGAAAAGAAAGAGGGGTTCCTTTGGGGACTTTCTTAGTGCACGGATTGACACATCAGTGTTGCACCATCCTTTCTGGTCTCGTTGTCTTCAGTCTTCCACTTCCAGACTAATCAGACGTTTGGTGGTGATGAATTTACTGTGAAAAAGTCTCAAAGGCTGTAAGACATTAATCCAGAAAGGGACTAGAGGTTTCACATGCTTGCACTTTTGAGAGAATCTCTTTGGATTAAAACGCAAAGTTAGAATATATAATAAAAGACTACTTAATAAGAGCAGAGACACGCCCACTCTCATGTAAACAAACTTGTTTGCCCACACGAAAATGGCCGCCAACAAACTCAAAAGTTTCCGTGTCCCGTGACCTCGTACGGACTCTAGGTTAAAAAGGAGATAACTCTGTGACCTACACCAAAAGTGGACATTGCCCTATGTATAGGAGAAGTCTGGTCTCATTAGTGTGTAAATGTTTTTGGTTATAGAGAAAACTCTCATTGTCTTTTAAAGAAACTGAGCAAGGGGCAAAAACTTTACCTTCGATTTTCTCAAAACAGCATTTTTCTGGATAGCACCATTGTGCTTAAAAGTAAAAGCGACCATATACAGGTAAGATGATTATTTTTTTACGTCAATTGAATCAGATGGGGACATGGAAGGTAGGAAAGTACAGTGGAAACCATATATATATATATATATATATATATATATATATATAACAGGCCCGGTAATAACAGGGAACCAATAATAAGAGGGATTTTTTAAATCCACGTTTTTTCCTACTCTTTGACTCTATTAAAAGTTATCGGCAATAACAGGGCCTCATCGGAGCCCAACAGGTTATAGCAGGGACAAAGGCTCGTTACAATGTGTAAAAAGTAAGAGAGAGAGAGAGAGAGAGAGAGAGAGAGAGAGAGAGAGAGAGAGAGAGAGAGAGATAGAGAGAGAGAGAGAGAGAGAGAGAGAGAGAGAGAGAGAGAGAGAGAGAGAGAGAGAGAGAGAGAGATCTAGCCCTAAACCTAGCAAGACACATGCGTAATGTGTCACCAACGATGTCAAGCGCACGAGAAAGTGCCTTTCAATTGACAAAAAAATACGAAATAATCCAGGCTTTTGACAAAAAGCAAGCTCCACTGTCAGAGATTTGTCGTCAGTTCGACATTCCACAAGGGTCGATTCACACCATTACCCAGGATAGAGAGAAGATAGTGGCGGCATACTCCAATGGAAAGTTTGCTCTGGATCAAAAGAAAATGAGACTACCCGATGCAGATGCTGTGGACCAAGCTCTTCTGATGTGAGGCAATGTCGAAAGTTGGTGCCAAAACCCCTGTTCGTGGGTACTTGTGGCAAAGGAAACTACCCATGAATAAGTACAGCTGGATTAGTCCAGAAATGCTTACTCCCCTTGCATTTCTGATTTATCAGGGATCAGATATAACAGGACATTTTCTCTACTCCCACCATCCCTGTTATATCAGGTTTCCACTGTATGAGTATGAGCGCTGTTTGTCACCCATCCCTAGACAAGACTGTTCTTCCGTTGATAGGCCCTACTGATACAATTTCAATAAAAGTTGTGGGCTGCTTAGGCCCAGACCCAGGCTGTATAGTAGGAGTTTCTACATTCATAAAGACAGAGACAGAGAAGGAGAAATTCAGCTGGAGGTGTCATGATCTCTGACTCAGAGGTTGGCGTGTAATGACCCTCCATACTTCACGGTATAAAGAGCTAATATTCTCTTGTTCCTCATTTAGAAATTGAACGTTTGCGACATGATTTAGTATTAGCGGGCAAGGCATTGCGTATGATGATGATAGAGCCTGCATGACACAACATCATGTGTTTTTTGTGTAGTAATTTTGATGCAGGCTGAATTTCTCCTTCAATATCTGTCGTGTAACAACTCCTCCCAACTAAACAGATGGGTCAGGGCCCAAGTAGTATCAGTTTCAAATATTTATGAAACACCAGGGAATTGTTCTTACAGTGGAACTTGGATTCAACTAACTCGGATTGATTTTTTTAAAACCTCAGATTCAACTAAAGGAGTTGGATTCCCCAGTCTATTTTTTCATAAAAATCAATAAAAATAATTCCGATTCAACGAACACATTCGACCAATCTTGGATTCAACGAAGTCGCTTGTATGGTTTAACAGTCCCCACTGACTTACTGACATGGCTTTGCTCATATTTCTCCCGTAGCGAACCATATCTGTTCCTGGCCTGGAAACAAACCACGGCACCTGCACCACGAACCATCATTCAATTCGCTTAGTCTATTGTTTATATCTTATGCGACCAATCAGCGACCTTTTTCATACCAATACATGCATTGTTAGCATCGTAGCGTGTGTCCAGGTCAGACAGGTGGCCAGCACACATGTGTGTGTCTATCAGGGGGGTCACAGGCGGTCCGTGTGTGGAACGTCAGAAGAGATACTGAAGGTTTACGATTACAGGGGGTTTTTCCCTGCCAGGTAGGCCTACTGATCAATATTACATGAATAAAAGCGAGCCTTAACATAATATGGGCCTAATGAATAGCGCACTGGACTGTGGAATCAAACGTTCTCTTGCTAGGCTCTACACAGAAACATTACTTATTCGGCAAGTAATACATTATTGATAGATGACACAGGCGTGCTTTTGAATGAATTAGCCCTTTTGCACGTGTGTGCTTGGTAGAGCTCAGTGTATTTTCCTGGAATATTCCAGCTTTTCTTCAGTATGGCATTAAAAAAACGAAAATACCTCTCATTTGAAACCAAACTACTTTTGGTCGAGAAAGTCAAATACATACATAACGCTGGTGGAGTGATGAAACCTCGTAACCCCAGAAAGGAAAATTTTACAGGAGAGACAAAAAACTGATTTACTCTTGAATAAAATGACCTATAGAAACCAAAGTTGGTACAGATAGATAAAAACACGTTAGAAACGTGGTTAGCATATAAAAATAACTTCTATATTGTTTATGTGGTTACGCTGTGGGATGCGAGGTTTCATTACACCATTTTTGTCGTGATGAAACCTCGTAGTCAGCCGGCGGGTGGGTTGCGAGGTTTCATCAGGACAGAGTTTGAGGGTTGCGAGTTTTCTCGCTGCTCATTTTGGTTGCAGTAAGCGTCTATTGTTTGAAACGCCACCAAGTGATAAAGATGTTTATTCTAAACCGATTGGTTTGGAGTTCGATTCCCGGCCAACTGAAGTCAAATAAATGTGCGTTACCTGCAGAATTTATGTTTCAATCTTCAAACGGATTGCAATTAATGCAATTTGTTTCACTATAATTTGCCAAGATTAGATCTGGTTACTTCCAGTTTTGCTAAAAAGCACAAATTAATAATAAATCTCTGCAATATGGTCTCTGTTTGCACTTCAGGTGGTTTTCATAAAAGATGTTGAATCATAATGAACAACCATTAATGTTAATGGTATAAATTGTCATGAAGTGACGATGCACATTGGCAATAACAGATTTAAGCACCTGCAGGTGATTGTACTTGAAGTGCTGGAACTTAAACGTTTTGTGTAGAGTGGCGAGGTAGGATGGACCTTATGTTTCTGTGTCCAGCCTTCGGAACGTCAGCCCATTCATCCTTCAGGTGCATCTTGAACTGGATGTTCATGTCTGGGATGTACTTCAAACACCTGACAACAGGATCACCCGTTTTTCTACCTAGTCTTATGGACTTGTCGTAGCTTCCACACTTAGAATACTCCTTGAAGAATGTGTGATCCAAATATTTGCTTTGATAAGTTTCTTGTTTTGCTCTTGCCATCATGAAGAAATGGAGATAGTCTTGGAGGAGCTCGATGCATGTTTTCGAAGCGATACCTTAATAGTAATAGTTGAATTCACACTGTTAATTTCCATTTGTGTGTGTCATTTGATAAAAAGTTTCTGTTCAATTGTGCTTCCGTGTGTTGTTGAAAAAAGGCTGAGAGAAACATTGGCTAGTGTGACATGTATCTATCGGTAACCACAGTTGTCGCTGTCGATAAGGGTTTTCTGGAAGTCCAGCTTTTCCTTCAGGAATTCCAATAGACATGAAGCTAACTCATTTGCCATAAGTCCCCCTTCTGTTTCATGACACACATAAAAAAGGAGTCTGACGTGTTGCAGCATCCAATGGCGTAAAGTTATGAAAAGCGAGTTTTGTTTTGTAATGTAAGACTGATGCTGAAGATCCATTGAAAGTACGGTCGTTTTAGGTTCATTACTGGCGAGAGATTTGATGGCTTCAGATTTAGCTAGTTCCTTTTCTTTGCGCGCTGCTTCCTTTTCTAGAATGTTAGCATTCCAAAGATCCTCCAGCATATTGTCAACTTCACGACTGAATCAAAAGTCGCACATGTCTCTCGTTGACAGGAATAGCGACAGGTTATTCTGCTTGAATGCTTCATCGAGGCCGGGTCTGTTGAGAGGCCGCCTCCTGTGGTCTTGGCAGAATTGTGCACATATTTTGTAGATATCTGAGTTGCTTTGATAATTGTTGGTTCTAAATGTTTCTTACAAATCATTCATCCAACCCAATCCAGGAACATCTTTGAGCACACTGGCACCTTAGGCCACCTTTTAAAAGTGTTTATTGAATGTATTCCCTCTCTGGTTAGTCTCTGAATACCTCCTCTGAGGTCCACTAGTCATCCCATGAGAGGGTCCACACTAAATCAAAATTAGAATATCTATCAACTTCAGAGAGCCTTTTACATTTCAGAGTCCAGCTCTTGCAATCACAGTTTGGTTTCAATAACTTAGTTGGGCTTTTCATTGAACCTTTATGTATTCCAATGCTGTCCTGATCCACGGATAGCTTTTCACTTATTTGTTGCCACTCCTAAAAACCCTTTCTTTTCCTCTGTGGAGCATCATTTATGCTGGCCTAACAAATGAGCTGTGTCTCGGGATCAGGCTCCAGGAAAAGGGGCTAATGTGCCTGAATATGGTCTACAGATTGTGTTGCTGTAACCTCGAAGGTAATAATTCAGCATCTGACTTACAGCTGCCTGATGAAATGTCAGTATGGTTTGGGGTATGATTCCAGGCGACACTATTGTTGATGCAGACTCAGTCTGGGGTGATGCTGATACTTCCTTATCTCCACATATCAGGGACAGCCCTGGAAAGGACTGCGATATGGTGGGTGGGGTCAATTCCTGGAACATGGTCTGCTCAGTGGTTTCCAAACCAGCCTTTGTAGGGTATAAAGATCTACCGGATGAGCACAGTTAGAAGGAGATATTCAATACAGATTCGGAAGTGTCCGTTTTACTTGTGTTGTTGAGGCACAAATTTGTCACAATGTCCTCTAAAGACTTCATAGTCATCAAGACCACGGTTAAGTTCAGCACTAATCGCTCTCATTGTCTGAGACTCCCCCGGGGCAGTGCCACTGACTGAAGTGTCTTTAGGCCATTCCCAAATTGGGGGGGGGGGGCATTTTTCGTTCTAGTGAACAGTAGAATTGTAAATGGGCTGATCTAACAATGTCATGCTCATAACTGTGCCTGAACTACAACAGAGAACTGCTGCTTTATCTGTCCTAATCCTTACTATCGTCATTTTCCTCTACTTCTTTTGTATGTTTGTCACACTCTTGTGACTCGCTATTTCCGGGGTACCTTGATACATGTAGTCGAAGCAGACTTTTTGCTGCTGAAGCTAGAGAGGTGAGCAGAGTAAGTCTGATTCCCTGTAAGGACTTCTCTGTTGACATTCAACCCTTGGTGCTCGTATAGCATTATACAGTTGCGAGCACCGTAAAACATCTACTAAAACTAAAAATAGTCTGAGAAAATGCGAAACCTTAACCTCTCTTTGATAAACAGAATGGCCTGTTGACATCTGGAGAGTGCATAGATCTGTCACCTAGTCTTAGTAAGGACTACCGTCACCTGTCATTTCAAGGTGTGACTGTTGCCTTAACTTAAATGTTAACTACGTTTGTGCTCGATGAGAACATCTTGATTACTAGCTCGTTAGTCATCCTTATGAATGGATTTTTAATATATTTACACAATGTAAGTACTTCTCGTATGACCATATTTGAACTTCTGAACTGACTGAAAAAAAGTGAATTAATAAAAGAATGAATGAATGTATGGAAGAATGAATGAATGAAATATTTCTTTATTCCGTCAGATACATTAAATGCACCAGAAAATGTCAGTTATGAGCGCTTCAATTAAGCTAATTCATAAAGAAGGCTTATCCAGAACCTCGTATAAGCACGCCACTCTCTCAAACCGGGAGTGATGAAACCACGCAAAAGCAGATCGGCGCACCGGGTGAGGGTTGCGAGGTTTCATCACGCCAGGATATCATGGGGGCAAACATACGAGGTTTTTTTATTAAGTTTTTTTCATACTTTCTCTTACTTATTTAACCTAGTGCTTTTGACACATTGTGAAGAAGGACTGGGAGAAGATGTTAAGCCAAAAAAACGAATTTCGAAAAAATTGAGGGTTACGAGGTTTCATCACTCCACCAGCGATAACTTGCTCGGTGCCTGTAATTATCTACACAAAAAGCTTTGTTTGCTATAATCAATGATCATATATATGTACGATCTTTGCTATAATGAACACTCGGATTTAGTGAAATCAAAGGTCAGGCCCGACGACTTCGTTGACCACAAGTTCCACTGTATGTATGATGTATGGCTTTGTGTATGTTTTGTTTTATTTTAGTATGAAGTACAATGCTTTGTTTTGTAATGTTATTTTTGTAATTTTTCCTCAGACTAGGTCATCTTTGGGCTGACTGACTTCCACTGGATTTTCCTACACTGATCGACAAACTGCACACAGAAAACAGGCACAGTTTGTGTGACTGAACTGGAACTTTGTCCAAGGTCCAAAGTCTGGAGCTATTTATTAGCACTTCCCCATGTTCTTTGATTTCATCCAAGCGCTTGCGCTCAATCCCCTGGTGTTTGTGATTGTTGTCTTGGGCATTGTCTACTTCTTTGTTGCTGGGGACCACCCAGATGACGCCCCTCCCATGCCGGAGAGCCCGTACCCCTTTCTAGGACACCTGCCAATGATGAGAAAAAACCCCAGGGAAAAAATGAAAGAGTGGACTGAAAAGTAAGTCTTCCTGCATATCTTAATGTGGTTGAAAATGATTGTTATGTTTTTTTAGAACACTAACATTTAAATGGCTTCATTTATCATTGTTTTGCTATCAAATTGCGGTCCTATCGGAGACGGACGTTAAACTAGGAGGTCCCGCCCCTTAAATAACCTAATAGTGTTGATAGGGGCGTTAAACGTATACCATTTTTTCTATCAAATTGATCAGAATCCACATATTTATGCACAGTGAACTGTTGTGGGGTTGTTTTTTAAGAGTTTTAAGGCACGTGCAATACAATAATCAGTCATCACCTATGTGTCAAAGATTAAGGGTGTCACAAGGGAGTAACAAACAAATCAAATACAAAGAAGAAGGAGACGATAGATGTTTGATACAAAAGGAGCAAACCACCCCAGAGGAGCAGACCAGAAACCACACCAGAGGTTTCTATCTGAAACCACACCAGAGCACCTGCAGTTGTTGTGGGTTGTTGTTTTTTTTTGGGGGGGGGGTTGGCGGGGGGTTGGGGTTTTTTTTTAGATCAAGTGCATAAGAACTAGTATGAAAAAGCCATGTTTTAAATTCTGAGCTATAGTTTCAAGGAAATAGTTCCCCAACGTACTCCCAAAAATAGTTGTCAAAATGTGTTTGCTGTCAGTGCCTATCAGTGCAAGGTTTGATTCCTAAACCTGTTTGGTAGAGTTTCCTCACAGTTGCTAGCACAAGGAGTTGGACAAAGGTTGTTTTCAGGGTTATAGTGGTCCTAAGTTTCAAAATTTTGACTGCCGGTACCTCAAATGCAGTTTACCACAAGAAAGAGTGAGATACATCTTTAATTTCTCAGGATCAATCTTTAATGCATTTGCAAACAAATTTTAAAAGATGTGGCTAGTCATTTATGGTGACAATCTTTGACCAGTTTGCAAATTTCCTTATAATGCTGGTGATGTTTTGTTATTTCCTTATTGAATCAATGTGAGTCAAACCATATATCAGTTTCATGTCAGTTTTTATAATGTGTTTTATTTTTACTTCAAAATTTTCCATCATGTCATGTCTCAGGTCTCCCACTGTGTTTAGAAAAAAATTGCTCTTTCATAAAAATTTTCCAAATGAACCATGTTGTAGACGACAATTATAATTAAAGTGATTTTGCTTAACTCCACAGATCAGGCAATATATTCAGCATCTATATAGGAAGCCAACTGACGGTTGTTCTCAGTGGAATTGAAGTCTTGAAGGTATAGAAGGTTCATTCTTTGTCTCTCTTACTCATGTAGATTTGAAATGAATCCCTTCAGAGTGACTTGAGGTTACAATAAACCTGAATTTTTGGAGTGTTCCATGTTCTCAGTCTCAAGCCGAAAGGATAAAGGAAGTTTGAACTCAATGAGATATTGTTTCAGGTGATTTGGTTGGCGAGTGTTACCGAAGTTATGGATATAAAGTAATGTCATAGTTGTTCTGAAACCGAGATGTCTAAATTATTCTCCAGTTGCAAAATAAAACAACCAAATTAACAAACAGGACTGACACTTATTGAGAGCGTTTTTAAAAATAGATTTCCATTGTTAACAGTTGTGACATGCTCATTGGAATGTGGTTTTCAAAATCCCATCAGGAAGCTTTTGTCAAGCAAGCTGACATATTCACAGATCGACCTCAGCTGTATGATGCTAGCCTGAGCCCTGAGGGACACAAAGGTATGTCTCAGTTGTTTTTTTTAGTCTTGTCTACATTTTGAATAGGTTCTGAAGTAAACGGCTCATTAGTTATACAATGTAGTTGTTTTGCTATCCTGTCTGTTTCCACTCGTTTTATTTTGTAATGAACTTATAATATAGTCCATTGATACTGAGCAAATGTTCAATGTACTTTACATTGTTCTCAGCCTCAACAAGGCTGATATTCTATCAACAATATCAAATAGCAAAGAAATATGTAAGAATAATACAATTTATGAAAAATTACCATCAGTACATCTGTGTCGAGAATGAAGACCACACAAAGGAAAATCTAGATTTGGCTCAGTTGTAAAATTTGACATAGCGAGAGCCTCCAGTGTGTCGGTGTGGGGCAAAACACCTTCCTTTGAATTCCACGAGAGCCTCTTAGAATCCCAACGATCTTATCTGGTAGCTCCAAAGATTTTTCACTTCATCAATGCTTTATCTTGCCTTTCAATGTTTTCCCTTACCCCCACTTTCCACCCATTTGAACTTGACTCTGACACTCCGCTCCCCTCATGCTTTATTGACGGAAGACAAAGTACTTTCTTGACGAGCGGATTCTTTATATTTTCACATCACAGTCGCCATGGAGATTTGTACAACATTGCTGCCCTTTAGAAGGGTGTCACTATAATTTGCATAAATACTGTATGTTGCACATGATTGCTGAAGGATGAAGTAAATAAATAAGGAAATAAGGATAATGTACTTTTCCTAGCTAATGTGGAACGTGTAATTCTGGAATTTGAACCCTTGAAGTTAGAGTAGTGACTCTTACAGCTTTTTCCTGCTCTGCTATAGTTCTCGTTCATAAACTTATGCAACTGCGTGTAAATGCCCGTGAGCAGGAAAATTGTTTTCACTGTTCATTTCTTGAATCTGAATACCTTCTGTATTTTGTTTTGCTGTGCATTCTTAAATGCCATTGTGTTGCTGTTTAGAATATTCATTTCCCTGTGCATTATGTAGACTTTTGACAATTAAGTTATGTCCTGAAATGTTCCTTGATTTGACATTCCTCCTCTTTCTGCAGAGCATCATTTTCAGGAGCAACTTCTTTCCTGTCCCTTATGTTGTTCTTTTCATGTAATTTTGATTTTTTCACAGTTCTCCATGACCATCACTGACTTGCTATCTTTTCACTAGGGGATGGAGGGTGGCTGTTACTGGTACTTTTTCCTGCCTCTCAGCTGTTTCAGTCTTTAGTCTTGCTTCTCCCAGACAGTAGAGACTATTGTAGTTGCTTTGTGCTTTTTTAATTAAAGAAATGCCAAAACATAGAGTCTAGAACCAACGTTCTGATGAAACCTGAAGAATATTTCAGTTTTACTCAATTTCCCTGTCTCCTATTTTTTTCAGGTATTATCACATCCTCTGGAGAAAATTGGAAAGAACAAAGAACTGTCACTTTGTCCATCCTCCGATCATTTGGCATGGGAAAGAACTCCTTTGCTGAAAAAATTGAAAAAGAAGTGAGAATGCACTGTTTCTTCTTGTTTGTCTTTAGCTACTTTGTTGTTCGCTTTTAGGTTCTGATATTTTAATATGCCTCGTTTTGGTATGAGAAGGAACGTTTCAAAACTAATCTACGTCAAGCAATGGATTATCAGGAGACTCGGCACATGAGGTAAATTCATGTAACTTTAGCTTCTTTTCTGGATATTGTTGTGTGGATGTTGACACAGACGACTTCTTGGATTTTTTTGTTTCCGAAAACACAATTCATTTCATGTTAATACTTTTTAAAGTGACCATTTGCTCAATTTAGCAGGAAAAGGCATTTATTTACAGTCCAGGCAGCAAAAAGTGAATGGTGAAGTCAATGATAACAGACTGCCACACCGAAGGTTACAGGGGGACTGAATGAATGAATTAAAATGAATAGCCCATCCTAGAGAGTTATTGTGAAGTCTAGTGACCATTTGTTCAGAAGGGTGCATGGCTCATTTAGTAACATTATCTTAAAGCATTCAGGTATGATTTTAGTTTTGAGTACACGATCTCTTGTAACAAAGACTGCAGCATAAACTATTTTTTAAAATCTATATCACATGTTAACTTAGAAGTTTCTTTGCTGTTTTTTTTCAGGTTGAGATTTACCTGAATGCTTTGAGCGAGTTAAAAGGTGAACCAAGCAATATAAAAATCCTGACCGACAGCTGTGTGTCTAACGTCATCTGCAACATCATCAAGGGCCAGCGGTTTGAGCTAGGAGATCCAGATTTGGTCCGCTTGTTGAATACTGTGGACAATTATGTAAGAATGGACAATGTTAGTGGTATCTGATCACACCATGTAGGCCTACCTGGTAACATATTATTTTTATTCTGCTCTTTTACTAAAGATACAAATTAATTGATTTATTGATGTCATAGCTGTTTTCCTATGGAATTATGATACCTTTTGTTGATGCAAAATTAGTCCTGACCGTTGAATGGGGAAAATTTTTCATTATTATAGGTAGGAGATTTGTGGTAACCAAGATCTTAGACATTGCAGGCATAATATTGTTCTGCTTTTTAGGAATATATTCATGGACATGACCCAATATGATATCAAAGACAGTCCTTTGCATTTTTTAGAATATCTTTTGCTGGTTGACAGAAGTCGATTTTAAAGTGATTGGGTATTATCAAGTTGACAGATGAATGCAAAACTTCGCAATTGCTCAAAGTTTTGTTTGATTTATTTTAAGCGCAGCCTCAATCCTTTAGGGCAGGGGTCTCGAACTCAAATTTCGCAGGGGCTGCTGGAGGTAGAGTTAGAGTGAACCTGGGTCGCCTCAAGAAATCCCACCCCCAAAAAAAGATTTCAAGTATTTAAAGAAAAGAACAACTGCATTAATCCTCTCAATCTTTATTAATAGCAGTTCAGAACATGAACAGCTCTTTAGAATATTGGCTTGTCTTACGCATTCTTTTGCTGCCAGAGAGCTGTCAACACTTCCTCTTCCATAGCTCAGCCACATTTTGGCTGGAGGGAGAAAGTAAGTGAAACCCTCAGTATGGTTTGAAGATGCTCATCTGTAAGTTTGGAACTGTATTTTGATTGTTTTAAGTTCACAGTAAAGAACAGCTTTTCACACAGATATGTGCTACCAAAAAGTCTTTTAAAAGGTGTATGTGAGAAAGACGTGCAGGCCGCACAAACACCGCACTTTGACATCACTTAGGCGATGCAAAAATATCCTCCTTCATAGGTTTGAGATCACCTCTGTATGGGGTTTGTCTTTGGAAGTCAGTAAAATGTTTGCCTTCACTCTCCATTTAAGAGCTGCTTTGCCATAAGGGACAGCAACCATGTTATAAGACCCTGATCTGATGTTTATCTATGAAAAAGCTTTAACTCTAGAGATGAAGGGTGATTCACTTTATCATTGAGCCTGTCGTGGCTTGTGTGAAAAGCTGAATCTGCTGGGATTTATTTTTTACAGGTTCTTTTAACAGGTCGATCGTTCATCCTTAATATCTTTCCGTGGCTTCGTTTTGTGCCTGGAGACCCATTTGCGGGAGTAAAGATTAAGAAATATTTTACAGAAATCAGAGATTATTTAAGGTGAGTGTGCTTTTATATATATATATATATATATATATATATATATATATATATATATATATATATATATATATATATATGTGTGTGTGTGTGTGTGTGTGTGTATGTGTGTGTGTGTGTGTGTGTGTGTGTGTGTGTGTGTGTGTGTGTGTGTGTGTGTGTGTCCCTGGGGTGATAGGATTATTCTGACCGAATGTTCTGTGAAATGGCTGTTTGTACCGTAACAATGGGTTTTTATTTTTTTATAAAATATAAAATTGTGACAAATAATAATATGGGTATATAATATACATATATTGATATAAACGTGCACTGATTATACTTTGTGTGGAAGGGCAAATAGATCAGAATTAGTGAATTTATAAGTTATGGAATACATTAGTGTATAGGTCTGCTGTTGTTGTTGCTCTAGGACCTGTAGGTGATTCATGTTAATGATTACATACAAGGATTAGATTGCATCATATCCAGTATGGTAGTATATTTTATGCTACACCCATTGTGCCCCCTTTCTTTTTAAAAGATAATTAGTTATATATCAAGCAAAATGGGAACACACTGCTCTGCATTCTTAATGTGGGTTAAAAGAAATGGGCTTGTTTCTGAGCAGTATATCTATTTATCATAAGTCACCCCTAAATTGTCTTTACTCTATGTGGAATGTAAGGTTTTGAAATGTTTATTTAAGTACCAAGAGTTCATAGTGCTAATTATAATAGTTGCAATGATACCATCGCCTCTTCCCCTGTGACTGTATAACACCCAAAAATGCACCACTAAAGGCTCACAGCATCAGCAGCAAGGAAACTGCAGAGCTTCATAAATGGATGCCTAAGAAGGATAGAGGGGATCAAGTGGTACGATCGAATCACAAATGCTCAACTGTGGGAAAGAACAAGCCGAAGGCCAGAAAAGGAAGACATAAAGGTGAAGAAATGGAAATGGATTGGGCACACCCTGAGGAGACCAACGACAAACCTCATCAAACAGGCTTTGACGTGGAATCCACACAAAAAACGCAAGAAAGGAAGACCAAAGATGACATGGAGGCGAGCGGTACAAGCGGAAATGGAAAAGACAGGGACGAAATCATGGAAACAGCTAGAAAATGATGCACAGGACAGGCTTCGCTGGAGAAATGTTGTTGATGGCCTATGCCCCACTGGGAGTTTAAAAGGGCAAGAGAGAGAGCACCACTAAAACTTAAATGAGTATGGGTTCTTATTGTTTTAATGCCAAACAGTATAATACGGAAAGGTCTTACTCTTACACAGAAGACTCGAAATCACGCATCCACCAAACTGTGCCTGCAGTCCAGTTGTTTTTTTCTTCGTTATCTTTGTAAGATATCCCTCGGAGTACGGATCCCTCAAACTACCAAGGCCGATCCCAACGAATTCGAGTTATCCATGTTATACTGTATTTTAAAAATCCCTGTTATATCTTTGTCATATTTTTGTTAGTTAAACTGTAAAACACAACAAAGAAAAAAACATTGAAAACTAAAATGAAATGACTTTGTTTTCTGTGTTGTATTGTCTGGTTATTTTCATAGGGATAATTTTGTGGAGCCAATTAGAAAAAATGTGGATGACAACAACACTGATAGCCTGATAGCTGAGTACATTCGAGAGATGAGGAAGAGGCAAGCAAGTGGCACCGCTACGACCATGGATGGTAGGTTTAGGTGGTCTTCTTAATAGAAACATCTTTAATATATTTCTTGAACGGTTGAAAAGGCTGTAGATTGACACAAATTTGAAGACAAAACGGAAATGAGTTCTTTCCTAATTTCACCTCAATTTAAGATATATCTATATCTGCAGGAGGATTAATGTAGGATTGAAAAGAGATGCTTCAGCCAACCTTCCATTCAAACTTCATGATTGTGAAACCATTGGGGCTTTTTTTTCCTTGTTGCTGAAGAAAGAAAACTATGTGAATGGCTTAATTACATTCCATTTGGAATTTGATTATGTATAAAATACTTTGATGAAAACTAGGAGCAAATAGAATTTTTTTTATTGTAATGTGATTTGTGTTTTGAAGGCAAAGGCATCTGATGAGTTTTCCATCAGTATAAGCTTATAGCTGAGAGATCCTTTATAGTTTCTTAGATAATCCCCTCCCAACACACACCACACTCTCTCTCTCTCTCTCTCTCTCTCTCTCTCTCTCTCTCTCTCTCTCTCTCTCTCTCTCTC
>NW_004797534.1:48987-54885 GCF_000002075.1 Aplysia californica
TGATGTGATGTTTATGTCCTTAGTGTAGAAACATTATTTATTGGCCATTATGAAAAGAGACGTTGTATATTGAAAAACTATGATGAAAAGTCCTTGTGTTGTGGGGAAAAGACAAGAGACTACTTTGTAAAAAGAGCTCATAAATTGATTATTGCTACACCCATTTAATTGAATTCTTTGCTATATTATAAGATATACCATTTGTGAATGATTGTAAAGAAAAAACAAACTAAACTTTCTATGCCATTATTTCTTGGTCAGATGGGAACTTGATACGACTGATTTTCCATCTGTTTACGGCTGGGACCGAGACATCCAGCACCACCATTGTTTGGTTTGTCTTGTTTATGATTCACCATCCAGATGTCTTGGCAAAGGTAATTTCCAATGGTTCATAGCTGAAAATATCCTGTGAGTTTGTTGTACAGTGGAACTCGGATTTAGCGAGCTCGGATTCAACGAGAACTCGGATTCAACGAGATGAGATAGATACCCCGTCTTTTTTTCTTCTGTAAGATCAATAAAAGTAACTCGGATTCAACGAGCACTTAAATCAGCGAGCTCGGATTCAACGAGGTCGCTTCTAGGGTGAACAGCCCCCGCAGACGTGGCTTCGCTAATTTTCTCCAAGAACAAACTTTATCAATTCCCAAAATCCATCCATTGCACCTGCATCATGAACCATTATTCACTTAGCCGATTGCATGCGACCAATCAGCGGCCTTTTTAAATACCAACACGTGTGTTGTTGGCACGCGTACGTGTTTACTCTGGCGTGTGTCGGGGTGGGATGGGCGGCCTGCACACGTGGGGCTGTGTGTGCATGTCGGGGAGGGGCACTAGCGGTCCAGGCGTTGAACGTCGCATATACAAACGCGTCACAGTCTTTTTCCCCCGGCAAGTGATCATTATTAAAATAATAAGCTAGTCTTGACGTAGATCTACGTAATGAATTGGGCGCTGGTCTATGGAATCAAAAGTTGCCGTATGCTCGGCTCTACGCAGCAACACAACTTTTTCTTGGTAAACAATCGAGATGACACAGGCTTGTGTATTTGAACGAATCGGTCTTTTTTTTTTACACAGCTCATAATATGCAGGCATTTCAGGCATTACTTGTGACTTCTCTTTATACCTTACTTGCTCAGTGCCTGTAATTATCTACACAAAACCTCGTGTTTGCTATAACGAACACTCGGATTCAACGAGATTTTAGGTCAGGCCCAACGACCTCCTTGAATCCGAGTTCCACTGTAGTGAGTTTTCTTGTCTGTGTTCGCTAGAAAACTTTTGTCAGTGTGCTGTAGAAAATTTCAGTCTGTGCGCTTTCATGTAATATTTCCCGTCAGAGGATGTTTTAAAATTTTGTAATTTCATCCTGTATACGGCATTGCATGCTAGTTCACTTCTTTTACCTTTTTAATCTCATCTGTACCACATATCCCATTTAAATGAAGTTGAAGATGTCTAGTAACAAACAAAAATTTCAGATTGGGAAATCTTGCCTCAAGAGCGTTACCATGTTAGGTCACAGATGAATGACGACCAGCTACAGGTGTCTTGGCCTTGGATCCAAAAGCATGCTGTATTGTGCATGCTTAGTGTGATACTGCAGTAGCATATATATTTTGTAACATTTGGCATTGAGTATCAACTTTTTTTGCTTTTTTTTAAGTCTACATTATTTTTTCTTCTTAAGATATATAAGGAAATTGAAGATGTTGTGGGAAGAGAACAGGTGCCATCCATCCAGGAGAGAACTAAACTGAACTATCTAAATGCTTGCATCATGGAGACTCAGAGACTAGGCAGTATTGCGCCCTTTAGGTGAGAATCACTTCTTTTTACCTAACAAGTAATTATCATAACAGCGTCCCTGGTTGTAATGCTTGTGTGTTATTTATTTTTACCTGAGGACCTGAGTATCTTCCAGCATTATTGATGCTTTCTCTTTAAACCAAACTTACCACTTTTAACCCTTCCAGCCCCAGCCATTTTTGTGCACTCCCAAACCCCAATCTCGACCAATACAACAGTGTTTCAGAAAAACAGGCGTGTATTCTAAAAAGTAATGTAGTATCCTTGTAGTGAGGTGTATAGAATAACATATAACTGTGTTTAAAGGTAAATGGACAAATATTATGAAAATTAAAGTTTAATTAGAATCGCTGACATTTCGAAAAATGCACAAATTCGGTGCCCCTCAAAACTGAGGATATACGCCCTTGGGACGATGGGAGGTACAAGCGCTGATGAAAATATATGTACATGGGGATGGAAGGATTAACATTTTAATTTTTAATTATCCAAGGTTAAAAATGAATTTCCAGTCCCAACGGCACTGATTAGAGTCTTTTCCTTCTTCCTCTGCATTGATAAATGCTTTGCTATACCTTTTGCTCTCTGTGTTTGCTTTTCCAGTGATTTTCATAATGTCGTTTCTGGGAGTTAGATTCTAGTGTAAAGTACATTAAGACCTCAGTATACTGACTTATATGTTACAATATTATGTTAATGATTCATCAGTGCTCTTTGCCCCGGCACCCAAAAGTCTGTACCTGTTCCCTCACCCATAGACCAAGACTGAGGACAAGCCATTGAGTAGTGACTGGAATATAATATATAGTCTCAGATAGTGCCCGTCATGAAGCTGTTGAGGGTGTTGGTGATCTTAGAGTTCAGGATCAACTCTAGAATAGAGTGAGGATGAGAAGCAATAAACGTCAAAGAGATTTGGAGTCTGTTAGAGTCTAATAATAGAATAATGTGATAGGATTAGAACATTGTTTCTCTGTGCTACCATGAACTCGTGTCTCTATAACTAACCTACTGCATGCTTTTGTTTATAAGGCCTCATACTGTTAGAGCACCATTTTCTATTTATCTTTCTTCTTGCTTCTATGTTAATTTGTTTGTCTTTTTGGGTCTTTCCTATGTTGATGCACTTGTCTTCAACTCGAACTGATATTCTTTATGGGCATAAGTTCTAATTAATACAGTAAAACAATATTGAACGTTGGAATTTGATTTAAATGAGTGTAATCCTTTTCAATATTTTATAATGGTCTTTTCAGTCTTCAGCATTTGTGCTCGAAAACAACAACTGTTGGTGGATACACAATCCCACAGGGCACTGTGATTATGCCATGTCTGGACTATGTGCTGCGCTTTGATAAATCTTGGGGTGACCCTCACAACTTCCGTCCTGGGAGATTTTTGGATGACAGTGGAAAGTTAAAAGTCTTTGACGAATTTGTGCCATTTTCTTTGGGTAAGCTTTAGTTGATTTAGTTAAATGTTCTAAAAGGCTGCCGAGGCACTCATGTGCTATAGTTGCCTAGTGGTTGAGGGATTTGTGAACATCAGGCAAGGTTGAGGTCACTACTTTTAGATGGGTGGTCATCTGAGTATTAACCCTAGCACATAAAGATGATAGTGCAAGATGATGACAGATCAGCTGTGACTTACTACTACTGTTTGAACTTTTTTATTTTGTTGTGTATTGATTGTTATGCATGCTGTTGTAATACATGTCTCCCTTTTAGGTAAATAAACCTCTCTTTTCTTTTTAACTCACTAGAGCCTATTCTCGTGTATTTAGGGGGCACCCCGCTTGCCAAGTGATCTAATCACGTGTATTTACGGGATGCATTTTATCGATCGGTATCTTTGGTGTTTTTCAGTTACAAGCTACGGGAAGCTTTAAGCCAACAGTTGACCCACTTGTTTTGTTTCGTTAAAAATTTGGTGAAGTTATGTGCGAGACTTTTTGACTTTTGAACTGTAAATGGACTAAGTCAGTCACCCCAGACATTACCATTCGAAAATATTGATAAAATAAGAACTATTTGGACATATTAGATGCAGATTTCTTTTCCTTTGATGCTTCAATATACCCCAAAAGTGTTGTTGTTGTTGTTAGCGATCCAGTAGCATCTGAGCGTTAACTCTTCTGCATGATGCCATTCGGTAATAGTTGCATGTTTGTTCTAATTGTTGTCTTGAGGAGTAGAGGCAATTAGATGTGTGGGGTAGCTTGGGAAGAAAACATCCCCTTAAATCAGTTAGTTTTCTACAGAAGAATAGATGATGTTCCACTGTCTCTGAGGGGTAGTCACATAGTGGGCAGGCAGCAGACTGCTTTACTCCAATTCGGTTGAGATGTTGGTTGAGAGGTACATGTTGTGTTCTAAGTTGGAAGATTATGGATTGATCTCCCCTCCTCAACGCATTGAGACACCCCAAAAGTGTTAGGCTTCAATTGTTGTTGGGTGCGAAAAAGTTTAGGCTCAAGTGAGTTAATAATACCTCTGCCCTTCTCTATCAGGGTGCTCTGTTTGCTCAGTTGGTAACTTGTTGGGCTGTGATGTGGATCACCCTGGTTTGAGTCCCTGCTGTTCTTGAACTTGGGTTGTTTGGGGAGTTGTCATGGCTCTCCACCCAACTGGCTCACTCTATCTATTGGAGATGAACTGTGAATGGAAGGTCCTGTCTCTTCAATAGCCTCACAGCTTTTCAGGAGACATTTAACCCTTATCATATAATACTCTGTCTCTGGTTTGCCTACTCTGTCACCTGTATGTCTGTTTGTATGTATGTTAGGATGGTCAGATCAGTTGGCATGTTGTTTTGTAGAAAGCATTAGAATTTATGTTTGAGAACTGATTTCTGTACTTGAATTGTGAAATTTGAATAAGCTTATTTTATACAGTATAACATGGATAGATCGATAGTTTGAGGGATCCGTAGTTCGAGGCACAGTTCAACGGATGCGTGATTTTGAGTCTTCAGTGTTGGACCAATCCGTGTTATACTGTATTTCTGTCCTTTATAAAGTATTTGCCCAGCATCATCTAGCTGCTTTAAATTTGAGTTTTTAAAAAGCACATCGACACAGTAACAGTCATTCAGTGCAAGAAGAAGCAAGACATAGAAACACAAATAAAACAGGGAAAGAAAAGAAGCAGGACCTACCAGAGGTGCCTTTTAACCACCCACAAAGCCGCTTTGCATAAATGGACTTTGAAAATATAAAATTCAGGTGATTATGATGAACTCAACTGTTTCACCATACCTCTCTAAAAATGATTTATGGAAACAAAGCAATCGTTTTGCCATACTTTGTATTTGTGATTACGTAAACAAAGCAATTGCTTCACCATACTTTGTCTTTGTGATTATAACGGAAACAAAGCAAATGTTTTGCCATACTTTGTCTTTGTGATTATAATGGAAACAAAGCAATTGTGTTACCTTACTTCTACCTTTCGTCTTTGTTTCCTCAGGTCGTCGGGTCTGCCTGGGTGAGTCTTTGGCCAAGATGGAGCTCTTCCTCTTCCTGGCCAGGATCTGCCAACGGTTTGACATACAACCTGCTGTGAAGGGTCAACTCCCATCTCTCAAAGGTGTCTTTGGGCTAACAGTTACTCCAGAAGCTTATGAAGTCAGATTTGTGGAGAGAGAAATGTAACGCTCGTAGGGTTTTTTTCCCCAATTTGGAATTACTGCAGTTTGTTCGGGGTTGTTGTTTTTTTGCATCAAAGAAATTATGTTTGCGGACCTTACCTGAATGGTACCTTGTGGTGATTTTTTTTCACTAAAATTATAACTTTTCATGTCTTGAGACTTTTGCTAAATTCTTTTATTCACTTTAGTTAGATGGTTGTGATAAAACTCAACTATTTTATCATACCTGTCCCAAATTTGCCTAATTTTGATGATTATTTTTTGTTTTGTTTACCATACCTGTGCTCTTGACAAGTCTTGTGTCATCTTTTTTACTTTCATGTATTGATTATTGCAATGCTCTACGAGCTAACCTACCTAATACCATTCTTCACAAATCTCAACGTTTTCAAAATCGTGCTCCAGGGTCAGACAAAGGATCACATTGCCCCC
>NW_004797534.1:54985-56340 GCF_000002075.1 Aplysia californica
CCCCCACACCCCACCCCCCACCCCAGGGCAATGCCACATACTGAAGTCTCTTTAGGCCATTCCCAAAGGGGGGAGGGGATATTAACATGTTCGAATGCACAGTAGAATTGTAAATGGGCAGACCTATCAATGTCATGCTCATTCTGTGCAGAAACAACATATGGGGAACTGCTGCTTTTTCTTTCCTCATCCTTACTATCGTCATTTTCCTCTACTTCTTTTGTATGTTTGCCACTCGCTTGTGAACTGCTACTTCCGGGGTGCCTTGATAGTCGAAGAAGACTTCGTGCTTTTGAGGCTAAAGAGGTGAGCAGAGTAAGCCTAGTTCCCCGTTTGGACTTCCCTGTTGACATCCACCCCTAAGCGCTCATATGACCTTATGCAGTTGCGAGTGCTGTAAAACCTTACTTAAACTAAAACTAAAGGATCACATTACTCTTATGTTAAGAACATTGCATTGGCTTCCTGTTTCAGCTAGAATATCGTATAAAATTGCAATATTACAGCATAATAGTGTTAATAACAAATGATTTCTCATATCTTGGTGATCTCAACCAGATTTTTGTTCCATCTAAATCACTAAATAAACTGAGATCGGGTGATCAGTATCTTTTAAGAGTTCTCAGAAAAGGGAGTCAAGAATTAGCTAACAGATCCCTTTGCTCACCTTGCTCCATCAGTTTTCCACTCCCTTTCTCAACCCCAGAGACACATGATACATCTGAGTCTAAATCTAAAATATATTAAGAGAAATATTTCATGAAATCATTTCTAATAAGACATGATTAAGCTTCGTTTTCAGTAGTCCTACTATGTAAATGATGGTATATCTATTCTTTGTATTTTTGATAACCCAGAGATCACATTGAGTACCTGTATAATTTATACAGACTTCAACATAAGTTAAGGACCACTTGCAAACACTCTGAGTGGTCTTCTTGGGTCGTCCGTTTATTACGTGCAGCAGAAATTTAAACTGAGGAATGTCCATGGTGTCGCACACAAGTCGATAAAAAACTGCAAATTTGGCTAAAATTCCCCGAATATTTCCGTGCTGCTCATGCTGGTTTTGCCCCTTTAGGAAGCTTTGCAGTACGCCTTGGTAATACATTAACACTTTCAGAGCAAAAATTTCGAAGCATTCCTTGAAGTCTTTTTTCGTATTTTTAAAAAATCAGAGCTGTCTGTCAAAGTGGTCCTTAACGTCTGTTGAAGTCTGTACTTTGTATTTGTATGTACTCACTCATTATGATGTGTGTGTGCATGTGTAATGAGAATGAGAGAGACAGAGAGAGAGAGAGAGAGAGAGAGAGAGAGAGAGAGAGAGAGAGTGTGTGTGTGTATATGTGTGTGTG